>NC_046369.1:2789019-3089019 GCF_011125445.2 Fundulus heteroclitus
AGGACTTGGTTCTCCTGATGTGCCCCATTTTTGTTTTGTTTGGCTTAAACTTCAAGCAACACTCTAAAAGGTATAGTGATTTTCAGATGGGTCACATGTATACGTTCTTTATTTAATTTCAATGTTTCCATGGACATGAGCACTTTTTCTTTAGCCTATAGTATCCAAAATAAGTTGAAACAGGACATTGCTGACATAAAATGAAGCAAATTGTTTCCTTCTAGGAAAACAAAAATATATTTTTAATTAATGATAGAATCAGAATTGTTTTTAATCATTCTTCATATTCAGAAGTTTACATATATTTCCATAGTATTTGGTAGAGTAGTCTGTTAAACTGTATAATGCTGGTTTAAATGTTTTTGGTCTCTTTTAGGAAGCTTTTTACAACAGTTTCCTGGAATTTTGACCCATTCTTCCAGACCAAACTAGTGCAACTGTGTCGGATTTGTGTGTCTAATGTTCAACCCATTAGGGTTAGGTTAACCCTAACGCTAGGGTTAGGTTTGAGATCGGGATTTGTGATAACTACTCCAAAACATTAACATTGTGGTCCTTTAGCTAGTTTCTTATGTTCAGAAAAACTAATTTGGGCCCAGGCTTCATGGCTGATGTCTTAAAGGTATATAGCACATGTAAAAAAGGATCAGAAACGGTTAGATCATGATAAAATAAGGTGATATACATCAACATACATGATTGTTTTTTGATAGACCTTTTTGAGGCGAAAGATAATTTGCTCTCGGGCGCGATTAACTAATATAAACAAACGTGGCAACATCTAGTGACAGTATCGCAGAACTATCATATTGCCGGTTTGCTTGATTAATAAATCACTTGTAAATAATGCTGGACTGAGCTGACCCTCTGCAATGCCTCGCAGTAAAGCGGCAGCTTTGCTTGACTGAAGACCAACTCTTATTAATTAAATAAACCGATCTACAGCAACTGTAAGAGCCTCATATCAGAACATTTACTCACGTCAGTCAACTCTGCGGTTTCATCTGAGCCTCGGCAGGTTTCAGCCTCCGCTTCAGTGAACACCAACATTCAGACTCCATTACCAGTGACGTTCCAGTCTCACTGGATCTTGGAATGGTCATCATTATTTCGCAGGGACATGCTAATAGCCGCTAGCCACTTCTTTCCTACCCTTGCTGTGCATGTGCAGTACGTACAGCCGTTAAAATCGTAAATAAACAAAAAAAGCTTTATTTAATAACAAATTGAGAAAAAACAAGGCATAAAACACCTAAATAACAGCTAATACACTAGCAGGACGTTATAATCTGTCATAAAAAACATTGTATGCAACAGAGTGAGCTACTGATGTATAAATAAATAAAAGAAGTAAAATAACGTAAGTGCCTATGCATCTTTAAGGTGTTGCTTCGATGGTTTCATTCTATGGTCCTTTCTTCTTCTGCTAGCTATTTATTTTTAAATCCACCAATTCCTCGATTAGCAAGATACCCACACAACGAGACACTCCCACCCCTAGATTTCCCAGTTCAGACGGTGTTTTCTGTCTGTCATGTCACTCGTTTTTTTATGATACTAACTGCCATAAACCTCTAAGGCAGAGAAGCCATCTTGTTCCTAAACGGTACGATGGTTGGACATTCCCATCATGTTTTTGTTTGCATATGATTGCTTAAACAGATGAACATGGCAACTTCAGGCATCTGGGAGGAACCAGATATCTTACTGATATCTTGCCTGTTTTATTTGGATTTTTTCATGATCATAATCAAGTAGTGTTCTTGAGATATTGTCTTTGAAAAAAAAAACATCCACAAAGGGAAGTTAATATGTTAACTTAAGAGCTTACTCATACCCTGCTCCCTCATCCTACTCAGTCTGTTACATTCTTTCCAATTCTATCAGATTTTACATTTTGGGTCAGATTATACAGATTGGGCAAAACATTTCCTATATAAGGAAACCCAGCAGGTTGCATCAAGTCTCTCCAAGCAGCATTCACTCCTCCTGAAAGAGCGTAGAGCCACAGTGGACAGTCGTCTGCATTGTTGATGGCTTTGCAGCAATCCCTCATACTGAGCATGCATGAAGCGACAGTGGAGAGGAAAACTCCCCTTTAACAGGGAGGAGAACCTCCAGCAGAACCAGAACCAGGCTCAGTGTGAACGCTCATCTGCCTCGACCCACTGGTTTGGTGCAAATACAAGAGGATTTTCACCAGTTAATTGAAATCTTGTGAATGAACCCATCAAAAGTTTACATAGCCATGACATAATCATCTAGGCATCTTAATATTGGTGTATTTAAGCTTCCGAATTTCAGGAAAGTGATACAAATATTCATTAATGTGGCTTTTAGCAAATAGAAAAAAATTCTGCCAATTCTAACTGCTTTAGAACAGGAAACGTTTGGTCAGTAACCTTCTTACAATGTAATTTTTTAACAAATTGCTGTCTGTTAGACCACTGTAATCACACAGAAACTGGTTGATCACTCTGTCCTTTCGGTGGAAGGTCTGTTGCATTTCCACTTTAAGAGACTGCGACAGGGTTCACTTGTAAGTAAACTGAAACTGGAGCAGAGTTTACTTTTTTTGCACTGCAGTTAGAATATCTTCTCACAGCTGCACAAATGAAGTAGAATATCCAAGGAAAGGAGGTCTGGTCACTTATAAATTGATTAAACAGCTCTGCTGTGATAGCCCTCTGAATTAGCTAGCTTAGTAGCTAGCTTAGTATTTTAAGATGGTACTAACCTACTTTAGTCAAACATTACAAAAATAAAAGGTTATTTGTGAAAAAAGGACTGAAATATATTGTGCATCTATTGATTTTTAGTACAGTACTTTGTTGTAATGGTGTCCTTACAGGTCTTCAAAAAAAAAAATCAATGAGGCAGCTACCTACATAATCATCTAGGCATCTTAATATTGGTGTATTTAAGCTTCCGAATTTCAGGAAAGTGAATTTCAGGAAAGTGATACAAATATTCATTAATGTGGCTTTTAGCAAATAGAAAAAAATTCTGCCAATTCTAACTGCTTTAGAACAGGAAACGTTTGGTCAGTAACCTTCTTACAATGTAATTTTTTAACAAATTGCTGTCTGTTAGACCACTGTAATCACACAGAAACTGGTTGATCACTCTGTCCTTTCGGTGGAAGGTCTGTTGCATTTCCACTTTAAGAGACTGCGACAGGGTTCACTTGTAAGTAAACTGAAACTGGAGCAGAGTTTACTTTTTTTGCACTGCAGTTAGAATATCTTCTCACAGCTGCATAAAAGAAGTAGAATATCCAAGGAAAGGAGGTCTGGTCACTTATAAATTGATTAAACAGCTCTGCTGTGATAGCCCTCTGAATTAGCTAGCTTAGTAGCTAGCTTAGTATTTTAAGATGGTACTAAGCTAATTTAGCCAAATATTACAAAAATAAAAGGTTATTTGTGAAAAAAGGACTGAAATATATTGTGTATCTATTGATTTTTAGTACAGTACTTTGTTGTAATGGTGTCCTTACAGGTCTTCAAAAAAACCAATGAGGCAGCTACCTCTAACCCAAAATGCTGCTGCCAGATTTCCTGACCGACTATGGGAATATGAATCATATCACACCAGTCCTTAATTCCCTGCGCCGACTCCCAGTTTGAAAAATTACAGATTTAAAATTCTTTGTAATGGTCTATTATCAACAATTGCTTAATGTGGTTAAAGATCTTGAGTATGAAAACATTTTAGAGTTGGGTGTCAGGGATGAACCACAGAGACACCCCAGCAGATCAGAGAGTTGTTTCAACCGCATTCTCAGGACGAGGAAGCAGTTTTAGTTTCTTCTATTTAATTTCTGTGATCACAATATTATATGGATTATTATAGGAGAATATGCTCAAACAAGTTACTTCCCTACATTACAATTATTAAACATTAATTTATTGCATACATGTATTAAACTAAAAGGTAATCTGTTTCAATACATTATAAATGAGTCAAATCACTACATTTTAAATTTAGGGGAATCACAATTAACAATTCACAATGTGAAGTAAAATTAAGTATCATTGCGATAATCTGTGCCAATCCCCTGCCTTCCATTAAGCTTTTCATTCTTAATGGGAATCAGTATAACATATATTTTTATCATAGGACATTTTTAAATTGTACAGCTTTTACCTTTAAACTTGGCCACAGGCAGAAAATAGACGACATATTTTGGCAGCAGCAAATCTCTTTCATACATAAAAAAAAAAAAAATCTGTACAAGGTTTAATATAACAACAATGTATAAAATTTCCATTTTAGGATTAGACTTTATGTTGTCTGTTACTCCTGAAAAATGGCACAGTGATTTGCATAACTAAGTAGTTTAAACCTGGCCAAAAAAAGTGCATGCTGCCGCACATATTCACATTCACAGGTTCTCCGTTTCTCCTGCTCTTCATGCAAGCATAACCCCACAGACACATGCACGCGTGTGCCCTAAGTACTAAAAAAAAAAAAAAAAAAAATCCTGGAATGTTGCAAAGCTGATGATTTTCTAATGAATAGTTTCATTGGCCATGGTGTGGATTAGTGTAAAGGGATTGGAGGGGAATATTTACATGCTTTTAATGATTTCTCAACTTTATATTTAGCGGATTGACTTATCAGCTTCAATCTTCTTCCAGCTTGGAAAACAAACCATGGAGTCGAGCGATGGCACAATTACACGCCTGTGCAACGCACACGTTGGTCTGTCGCCTCTGACAACATCTGCACGGTTAATGTTTCACATATTAAAATGTCTCTGAGAGGGAGGAATGAAAGACTTTAAACACTTTAAAGCCTTGGGCCCATCCCTCATCAAACATTTTCACACTTGCACTTATAAGTTTAGCTCTCTTTAGAAGAACAGAAGACTTCATGGGGATATATGAAATCCCTCGAACACTTCACCAAATATTACTCCTTTAGCGGGATCGCTCCACTGGCACCACATGTAGATTCGCTCACGATCGTTGATGAGCTGAGCTTTAAACACTGTGGGGGCAGCGTTTAGGTGAAATAGCGACAGCTTGACTTGTCCACAAACTGTCTGCAGTTTTAGATTTCCAGCATTATTATATTAGCTAAGGACAGTTTGTTTTCTTGCTTTTCTTTGGGTTTAGTTGAGTCTGAAAGATACATTTTTGGAAACTCCCCTTGCCATCTCCTCTGAACTGAGATCATATAACTACGTTTTTTGAACGTGTTGAGTGATAAGATAAGTTATTTATCACCAATTTGATATATATATATGTATATGTGTCTGTGAAATGAAGCAACATGAGATATCAGATATGTTTCTGTCATGCACCCTAGTCTTGTATCCTGTCTCTGTATTTTAGACATACCCCATGAAGAAGCTAATTGCCTACATGTGCCAGCTTTGCTCTACAAAAGGGTATCTAGAGATGGTTTTCTAATTTCATGATTGAGATTTTTAAATCAAGGTCTGTCTTATCGCCAGTCGGGCACCATGCAAAGCTTCTAACCCTATCAATATTGCACAAGCTTCTTTAAGTTGGGCCCACAGAAGCGTTGTCCCATGTAGGTTGTTTGGGCTGTGTCCAACTGGAGCACATGGGTAAAAGTCTGATCTCTACATTATCCATAGGACCTCTCCCTCTAGCCTTGCTCCAGGATATTAATATGGACAATTATGGTGTGAAAACTATCAGTCTTTTATTAACACAATGCATTTTTAAATCAAAGTTGGCAAGCTACGACAGTACAAGATCTATCAAATGATTCTGCGATCGTCGGGTGCATCAGGGTTGGTTGAGAAGCTTAGACCAGAGAGCTAGCGAAGAGCTTTGTGGCATCGTGTAGGAACAGTCATCTGGTTTTAAACGTGAGCAAAACAAAGGAGATAATAGCATATTTTAGGAGAAACAGGACTAGATTAAAACACTGTTTCCATTATGGGAGAAGACGTGGGAGTGATGCTGGAGAATAAATATCTTTTTGTCCATCTGGACTACGAACTAGACTGAAGAGGCAACAGGGAAGCTGTCAACAAGAAGGGAAAGAGCAGACTATGATTCTTTGGGAAGATTCAGCCCTTCAGTGGTTGCAGATTTTCTATAAGTCTGTTCTGGAGAATTCACTCTCTTTTTGCTGTCATTGGTTGGGGTTTGTAGCATCAGAGCCGGTGGGTACAAGAGTCTTTACGAGCTGATAAAGAAGGCTATATATTGACATTTAGACACAGGTGGACTTCATTTCACAAATTATGGGACTTTTTAGGGTAACTGGTTACACCAGAATCTTTTAGAGGCAGAAGGTCACTACATATGCATATATAAAGTTTTATTCTTTAATCCTTTTTTATATTTTTTCACCGACAGATTATTTTGTGCAGATAAAAGTAAGTAAAATAAAAAAAAAGATTTAAATGACAGAGTAGGTAAAAAGCCAGGGGAGTAGTGAGTAAATACGTATGCGAGGCACTGTAGCTCAGAAAGGCATCAGAGTTACCCTAAAGGAGTGGGAGGAGGAATCTGGTTGAAGGGAGGTCTCAGGATCTCTGCTGATCTCTGCTGCCTCCGTGACTCAGTCTCTGATAAGCAGCTCAGGATGGATGGATTGATGTATGGATGATTAGATAGATGAACTGATGGATGTATTTCCTGAAAGTAACCTTCATATGTATGACCCAGCTAAAGCGAGTCACGCTCTGTGTCAGAGCAAATAAGTCATTTAGCTGATGTGCTGCCTTTCAGTCAGGACATAAAATATCAAATTGGCAAAATTAGTTTTTTGTTGTTTGAGTGTTTGGACGTATGCATTTAGGTTTAGCCTGTTGCGATAACCTGTCTGTGAGTTTTATTCGCATTAGGCTTTAATTTACACGATCAGGCTGCAGCAGAAAAGGAGATGCTTCGGGAGCAGCACTTTGGAAACCACACACGAACACGGCACGGCGTATGATTTTCTTATCTCGGGTCCAGCGGAGCTCCAATCAGAGGTAGACACTTGGTGGCTTTAAAACTAGTCGCAGCCTGCTCTTTGCCTGTATGCCTGATGTTGTTACCCTTCCTCTGGGATGCACACTGAGAATACCCCTCACCCACTGCTGTGAGGGAAACGCACGCTCGAAAAAAAAACAACAAAAAAAAAAAAACAGGCCGGTCATACAAAAACAGGAGGGTCTTATCTCGATCTGTGTTATGCTGTTTTGATGAACGTTCGGATGTTTTTCCTAAAGCAGTTGGTGAGGTAAGTAGCCCACACGCATGCATGTGCAGCAAGGTGGAGGGGACAGGTTTGGCAGGTTTTTTTCCACTAGACTGGGACCAAACATGTAGTGCTTGCTCAGGAGCAGCTTGCACCATCGCCAACCCGTTCACACAGACCTGCTGGAAGGCCCACCATCTCCCTGCAGCTCCCACAGGCGGCCTTTGTGTCGCCTTATCGGCAAGCAGACGTTGCTCAACGAGGGCAATGTTTCAGGGCACGAAAGTATGTGGATGTCGAAAGTGAAATATTGGGAAGCGTAAAACCTTTGCTACCTCTAAAATTGCTCCGCTCATGAATCCTTCTTTATACCAGAATCAGAATCTGACATTTGACACGGAACTTGAATTATAAGCAAAACGTCCAAATGTCATATATATATATACACATTAAAAAAAATAAATGCCTTAAAAGAGGTATAAGAAATAACCATTGGCTCCAAAAAACACTCAGTTGTATTTCTTAGCAAAATTGACTCCTTTAAATTCTAAAACTAAATATTAGGAACTGATTGGTCCCCAGGCAGGATGCTGGATAGAAGGTCCCTCATGTAGGTCTCTCTGCACACACACAGCTGCTGTCAAGGTTTGCCTTCTTTTCTATCAGCACATATCTCACCGTACGGCTTACAGACATTTAGCCAGCCACCATGTTCCAGTGATGAATAGCCTGCAGACAGCTGAGAGTGGCTTCTGTCAAGGAAACCATCTGCTCAGAAAGTGGAAATTCGACTCAAAATAGAAAACACAAACCTGCCACAACCCCAGCAAATCAACATTCTTCAACGGTTCATTTTCCAACCACAGGAAGACAAGGCCGAAGTCTGTGTGCCAGCAGAACTGGGAAGTTCTTCGCTGTTTAATAAAGTTGAGCCAAACGAACAGGAGTCAGGAGTCACTGGTTAAAGGAGGAAATTATTTTATTTATGAAATAAAAAGCCACTGTTTTAATGATTCAGAGTGAGACCCTTGTGCAGGCAACAACTACGGACGGCTAGAGAGGTATAAACGGTTTGATGACAACAGCAAAAGGTTAATACTGCTTCTAGGTTTCAGGAACAGATTCTGGGACGACACTGAGCAGGAGATGCAAGTGGTTTTTATCTGGAGTACACCTCGATAATACGTGACAGGAAGCTGAGTCTCACTGCCGTTGGAGTTGAAGGGGATCCTTCTAAGTGATTCAAAGGGAACTCTGGGAAACGAGGAGGCAGAGACGTCTGAAGACCAGAGGGAGGACTTTGGACAGGAGAGCCACAAAAAATAAGCTAAGGAACGTTGTGTTAGAGCATTATAAATTTCAAGAGCCCTGATCACTGCTCTGCAAGCAAGAACAATCTGGCATGTGCCTCAGGGAATCTACAGCTTTACCTGATTGGCCTCGACAAGCGTAAGCTGCGAGGACGCACCTGTCAGTCACACCCTGCGATCGGCGAAGGTAAGACACACAAACAGCCCCGTGGACATGACGTTATCACTAGGTATCAGAAAACTTTGGCAAAGAAGGCAAGAGCAGGTTTGATAACAAACTGAAGCCTCAATGAAAGCCAGAGCACAAAACAAAAAGAAAGATGAAACGTCTCCTTTAGATGTGGACAGTGGTGTAAATTGTTAAAGAGAATGTGTTGATACGACTGTTCTAAAGTAACAAATCAGTTGTTGGAATTTTTGGCTATTTTTTAAAACAAGTCCTCTTCTAAACTTAATTCCAAACACCTGTTGTTGGGTTAATTCCTGCGGTTTTGCAGACTGAGAGTTATGCAGTCTCCTTTTGCATGGCCAATGAAAAATAAAGGATTTCCTATTTCTGTTTAGCATGGGTTAGTAAACTATTCCGTAGGCCATGTATATTGCTGATAGTCCTGTATGCATTGAGACAGCAAGTGATGATTGAGTTACACCTTCACTTTCTCCACCCCACATCCTATTGTGTTACTGTTGCAACATATAGTTTACAGTTACAGTGTCCATGTGATTTATAGACGACACGACAGCCGCAAAAGCTCATAACGCCTTATTTTACAATATCTCCAGAAAATACTGGGCATGTTGTTTTTTGTGGTTATAAGCTGTGTAAACCACAGATGTAAATACGCAGGAACTAGATGGCGGAGTGATACTTACTTATGATATCATCTCTTCCAACTCCCTTGAAATATAAGGTTAATGAACAACAGTGTGACCGTGACATAAATATACCAATGCTGGCCTAATACCTCTGTAGACAGCTTAAAGACTATGTTTTAAATGGCATTCAGTGTTTCTACTGTTTATCTAACCAACTATAATCTTACTTTTATGGAGACTGTTGATTCTGGTTAATTAGTGGACTGCATGGTGGACCAGATATTTGTATTTTTGTCTTTAGTAAGACAGCAAATCCCATGGTTGTTTGTCCTGTACAGGACTGTTTCAGAAAATTAGAATATTGTGATAAAGTTCTTTATTTTCTCTAATGCAATTAAAAAACATGAAATGTCATACATTCTGGATTCATTACAAATCAACTGAAACATCGCAAGCCTTTTATTGTTTTAATATCGCTGATTATGGCGTACAGCTGAAGAAAACTCAAAAATCCTATCTCAAAATATTAATATTTTCTCAGACCAAGTAAAAAAATAAATAAATTATAACAGCAAAACAAAATCAAACATTTGAAAATGTCCATTAATGCACTCAGTACTTGGTTGGGAATCCTTTTGCACAGATTACTGCATCAATGCGGCGTGGCATGGAGGCAATCAGCCTGTGGCATTGCTGAGGTGTTATGGATGCCCAGGATGCTTCAATAGCGGCCTTTAGCTCATTTGCATTGTTGGGTCTGGTGTCTTTCAGCTTCTTCTTCACAATACCCCACAAATTCTCTATGGGGTTCAGGTCAGGGGAATTGGCAGGCCAATCAAGGACAGTAATGCCATGGTCAGTACACCAGTTACTGTGAGAATCTGATGTCGTCTCTTAACCACTACCATAATGTATGTCTGTGATGAACAGGCGAACTGTCCAGGATGTGCTTCTTATTTCATGGTGACTATTGGAGAAAATCACGACCCTGTGAGGAGTGATCAGTCATGGAGGCCTAGTGGTTAGAAGGTGTGCCTGGTTCTGTGAAGGGTGCAAGAACCCGGTTTGATTCCTGCAGACTGCCACCAGGGGTCCCTGAGCAAGACCCTCAGCCCCAGATTGCTGCCCAGGCACCGCTCAGTGTGGCAGCCTGCTGCTCCCTAAGGTATGGGTTAAAAACAGAAAACTGATATCACTGTGGCATAGTGGAACGATTGAAATTACATTCGTTGCCATTTTCCCACTTCTAGTTTTCATATGCAGATTATATTTACAAAATAACAACCGATTAGGGCGCAAAACAATAGATTATCATTGAGTTTTAAACGGTGTGTGAGCGAACAGCAGGAATATAAAAAGGTGCTTTTCAAACGTGCAATGAGCCTGTGTGTGAACCTGTGTGGTCACGTACTGTAAATGTGAAGGTGACTATAAAACGAGGTCGTTAAAGTATTTAGCGTGTCTAATTCCAGTGTTAGTTGTGTCCCAAAGGACAATCTAACGAAGTATGACAGCTCCCTGGTTCCCTGATGGCCTCTGACCCCAATCATGGTGGTGTGGGACACTGCTTTAGCCTGCACGACACACACACACACACACACACACACACACACACACACACACACACACACACACACACACACACACACACACACACACCACAGCACACACACATGCACCACAGCACATTGTTTCAACAGATTAGAGGAGATTGCTGGAAAACTCTGCCAGACGTGCAGCTTGTGTGCACAGCAGAACGAGTTAGAAACGATTGGGAAGAAAAGTTCTCACTTCCTGGCTGTCTCTAAACCTCCTCTTTCTCTGCATCAGTGACCAGCTTCCACCTGCGTCTAGGCCTTAAAGTTAAAAGAGTTAAAGAGTTAAAAGAGTTTAGTACAGATGGTATGGCTGGAGATTAACAGTAAGGATGAAATAACCATTGTTAAGAAAAATCTGATCTGAATCTAAAATGTTATTTTTCAGCTGTTTCATACAGTTTACTGAAGTTCCTGCACAACCAAATCTGGGAAGATTTAGACTTTGAATTCCCTATTTCAAAGAAAATAAGAATATGAAAAATCTGGTTTTTTTTATATTTAATTACAATGTTACTCCTCAGACCTTTGCTGTCACTTCAAACATTGTTGCCAGAAGGTCATATGAGTTAAATATTTTAGGTATTGATGTCTTGGAAATCATAAGTGCTTCTGCAGGTGATTTATGGACAGACATAAGACAAAGCGTTTTAGAGCATAAACTCATTTGGAAAGAGTCCGTTGGTGTCTTATTTGTTTAATTTCTTACAGTAGTCTAGTTTACATATGTAAATCTTGGCCAGTGTAAAAGCAAAGGGTGTAAAGTTAAACTGAACGTTGGTGTTTACATATTAAAAATGGGCAAAACATTAAGTAAGATTGGCAAATAATGGAGATTTAATGGAATATTGCGTAAGAACCCCTGAATACTTCAGACAATGTGCAGCAGTATGTGAAAAAGTACATATTTCCTACTTTCAGGCGTTAAAAAGTCAGAAAGCAGCCAGGTGCTGCTAATCTACAGCACCTGTTCTGTGACGTCTTCCATTAAAGCAGGAATGCTGGCAGCGAGAGCATTCAGGTGTGCGTTAAAGTGCTACGCCAAACTGGAAAATATAGTATGATCTTAGAGAAGCAATTGTTGCTGCCCATCTGGGAAGGGTTCATAGGCCATTTCCAAACAACCCGGGATCTGTAACCGTTCAGTTATAAAGAGCACAATGGGAAAAAAAAACAAAGAAAAATGCTGATTTTCTTGGAGGCTGACATCTCAGCACATCTTTTCTGCTGTCAGAGCATGAATTAAATAGAGGATGAACTCTCCAGGTCAGTTATTGTGTTAAATGAACGATTAGACAAAGACTGAAGAAGTGTGACTTGAGTGGTTATCAAGAGAAAGCCTTGAAACACTGC
Source organism: Fundulus heteroclitus (assembly GCF_011125445.2). Taxonomy (NCBI): domain Eukaryota; kingdom Metazoa; phylum Chordata; class Actinopteri; order Cyprinodontiformes; family Fundulidae; genus Fundulus; species Fundulus heteroclitus. The sequence goes on from NC_046369.1 coordinate 2,801,267, forward strand.
AACAAAAATCTACTTTTTAAAGTTATAGCTGAACTAAAAAAAAACAGGAACCATAAACAACAGGCAAAATAAGTACTTTAATGTTTCTCAGTAAGTATATCTTTTATATTTCTATTGACATGAAATCCACACTACACGTTAAAAAAACTAGTTCTCAAATTAAGTCATGTATAATGAAGTGCAATGATACAAGGAATGAGTATTGAACAAAAAAATTAAAAGAATGTGCGGAAAAAAAAGGCATATTAGCCAAGAAATTTTTAAATTACTAAAAATCTCAGTGAGCTTTGTCAGAGCTATATCTGAATGTGGAAAGACCAGAACAGAGGTAACGGCAGGTGGGAATAATCTGCACAGGTGACAGAAAGGAGCGATTGAGCTGCAGGAGAGGGAGAGCAATGAAGTGGTAGGAGACAGAGAGGAAACGCAGGACCTAACGAGAATACAGAATAAACAGAATATGACAAAATAAAGTCACCAGGTAAACTAAAGACAGGCAGGCAGTCAGGGAAATGAAGATCTAACGGAAACAGGAATAAACTACTCAAATCATAATGACCAGAAAACTAACCAATGACAGGAAAAAGGAGGAAGAAAATAATAAACAATAATAAAGAGGTGGAAAAAACTGAACAAACAACCAAGGAACCTAAAAAATAGACAAACACATGAAGATCGTGACAAAAAGATGAATGGACAAATGTAAAAATACATTCTTTATACGAATCTAAAGATGGAATAAGTGTGAATTTTCCAAGCAATTAAATATTTCCAAACACTTAACTTGTTTTAAAAGAAAGAAAACTACGGGAATGACCTAGTCAAACACCTAACTCGTATTTGGTGGTAATCTGTGGAAATAGTTGAATATCAGAGAACATATAAGGGACCCCCAGAATCTTTGAGATTTGAAGAAATTTTGTGTGGATAACTGGTCAGAAACACACAATCGATGCCTAATGACCTTATTGCTGTCTTTGGCAGTTTGTCAGCTAAGTCTTTTTACAGTCTGTCCCTGTATTTTGCTTACTGTGTTAATAAGTAATAATGTTTTTAGTTTTAATAATACCTTATTTAACCAGCTCTAAAAATGAGCAAACTCATCAATCGCAAAATGTATACGATCCATTATTCCAGCTTTGGGTAGGTCTAAATTTTGGTTTCAGAGCGGATTCTAAGAGTGCGGAGCAGATTTTTTCAGTGCTTGTTCCCACAACTGAGTACAAACCCAGAGCACATACAAGGGACAGGAACAGAGTAATGTCTTGTACATATTTGGAGAAGGTAAGATTTTAAATATGAAGGGTGAGCGTCTAGCTTTATAAATGAGGTAATGACAATCACAAGCTCAATGGTAAACCTCATAAAGAGTATTTAAGCACTTTTAAGAGACATTCTATTAAATTACAGTGCTCTTACTAAACAAATCTTTGACCTGATAGTGCCTGGTAACATGTGGACACAATAGGATACAATCCCATTTCGTCAGCATTGTTAAAAAAAAGTAGTAATAATGTTTAATTCTACTGAATCACAACCAGTTATATATAAATTAAATGAGAAAGAACCAAAAACAGATTCCACGGGAACACCTTAGGTTACACTTAGGACACTAAATCAGGCGTCTTCAGCTTTTATACATCCGGTTTTGTTGGGCGGATCAGTCCTAAAGCAGCCAACATGTTCATTTACTGATAAAAACTGAAAAAAAAAAAACATAATCGCTATGCATTTTATTCACAGCTGCCTTTCGTAACACTCAGGATCACTGTAAGAATAAAAACTAACTAAAGGCGTCCATTTAAAACAACATTTTACTAAAATTCTCTATAAGAACCAAAGATATTTTTTTTTTATTCAAATAATAAAAAAATATGATTTACAAGCCTCAACATGCTTTAAAGTAAGTAAAACTTTATTTATATAGCACCTTTCAACATATAAAAATCACAGATTTCTTCACAATAATCCAACACAACTGCCCCAGAATGAACACTGCATAAAAAAAAAAAAAAAATCCACTGATTTCACTAGAAAACATAAAAATATCTGTATTTGGTGGGGGTTGGAGTGTGCATGGTGGTGTGTGTCTGCAGACATGTGGGGTCCTGTCCATAACTCCGCCATCACTGTAGCTACACCACTCTTTCTCATCGTTAACACCAACAACATGCGCGCACATGGTTTTGTCCGTCTCCTGCGGTTAGTGTCAGCGGCCGTCAGTGTCCGTGTGGCGGGGAGGAGACCAAAAACACTTGTGACGGATTGCCAACCAAGCAGAAAAGAGGCCATCACACTCGCATGTACACGCAGAGGCACATCGGCCCGTGTGTGCGTGAGACGCAGATGCCCGGTGACAGCTCGCCGCTGGGGGGGGGGGGGGTCATCTGGACGCAGCTGCCTGGGGGGGACAGAGGGCAACACACACACACACACACACACACAGACAAAGCATTTCATTGCGTAAGGCAAGCCATATCATCACCAACATATCTGATAATTCATATACAGTAAGTTTCTTTTATTCCCTACATCTCTAATTTGTCTGATCTGTTGTTGTTTTTTTCTTTTTCTGTCCACTTTTCCGTTGCCCTAATTGTCACCCAACCATTTTTTTTTCTGCAGCTGCATCCGAAAGACACGAGGAGGAGGTAAGGGGGATGAAGTAAGCCTGAGGGCCTTTGGTGGAGTTGGGAGGTGTGTGGGTGGGGTGGGGGTGGGGGGGTGGAGGAGTGTTGTGGCAGGAGACCACCAACCCCTGCGGAGAGCACTGCTCCATTCCCACACCACAGGTGACTGCCCCGCATCCCTCCCCTCTCCTCTTGAGTCTTCCCTCATTCATTTGTCTCACTCCAATGCCTCTCCTCTCTTCTTAAAGGAACCGTTTAGCCAGAATTAAAAATTCGGGCTTCTTCCCCTGCGTGTTTACTGCTCCACGCTGTACATTGGGGAAAAATAAAATAAATAAAAAACAGATTCTGAGCCAAAGTCGTTTTGTTTTCAAAGGTGTAATTTAAAAACCATTAAGCATTTTAGCAAATCACTTGCTGGAAGGGAGAAAAAAATTATAGACAACCCTGCAAATAGCCAGTGTCCCACTGGTACCTTGTGGCCAGTTGTGTAATCACTCTGAATGAATGGAACTGGCTTCCTATAAGGTGTCGCCCTGTTTGATGGAAAGAACCGCCAGAAGCCTCTTCAGAGCATGCGCTGTTTCCATTGAGCTGACTTAGAGTGATTGTGTAAAGTCACAATGAGCTTCCTGGAGCTTTGAATAATAAAGAGCAACAGCAGAATTATTTGATTAAATTATTTGAATTATTTGATTAAATAGACAAGTTTCAACATAGTTAATCAAGCCGTTGCACTAGAGCAGGGGTCAGCAACCTTTACAACCCGCAGAGCCATTTTTGCCCTCGGTCCAGCGAAACTAATTTTGTTTAGAGCCGCAAAAGTTACACTTCTCTTTTAAACAAGAGCTTGTTTTTATATTATTCTACAGGAAATTAGTTAACTTTTTTTTTTATTAAAGATCAACAGTTATTATTTAACCAACAGTATTTTTATGTTTAGGTTTAATGCATTTTCTTCATTTGATTTTTATAGCAAATGGCATCAAAATGATGAAAAAGCAACCTATTGACAAAATGATACTTCATTTATCTATAGTAAAATATTCTTTAGACTATTAATTTCTTTCTTTCTGGAAATGTTACGCATATATTGCAGAACTAGCAATTTTAAATTACCTTTACATTTAGAAACATTGACCAATTTTTTCCCCTCGCATTTTTGGTGTAAGTTTTTAAGAGCCAAAGCTGAAGGTGTAAAGAGCCTCATGCGGCTCTGGAGCCACAGGTTGCAGACCCCTGCACTAGAGCAATCGAGTTTGCAAACGCTGCAAAAAGGGAACTGAAAGTAAGCAGAATTTCTTGAAATTAGTGTATTTTTCCTTGATTTGAGCAGATAAATAAGACTATTTTCCATTGGAATGAATGGAAAAATTAGCAAATTCATCATTCCCAAAATTCCAGCATTGGGTATGTCTAAATTTTAGTTTACTTGCTCAGTCTGAGTTTCTGCAAACGCAGATGATTTTGGAGTGGATTCTAAGAGTGTGGAGCAGATTTTTCAGTGCATAAACCCAGAGCACATTCAAGGGACAGGAACACAGTAACGTCTTCTACTTATTTAGAGAGTATAAGATTTTAAATATGAAGGGTGAGCGTCTAGCTTTATAAATGAGGTAATGACAATCACAAGCTCAATGGTAAACCTCATAAAGAGTATTTAAGCACTTTTAAAAGATATTCTATTAAATTACAGTGCTCTTACCAAAGGAATCTTTGACCTGATAATGCCTGTTAACATGTGAACACAATAGGATACAATACCATTTTGTCAGCATTGATAAAAAAAATGACAATGTTTGATTCTATTGCATCAAAACCGGTTATATATAAAACAAATGAGAAGGAACTAAAAACAGATTCCATTGGAACACTTTTGGTTACAGGAAGGTCACAAAATCAGGCGTCTTCAGCTTTTATACATCCGGTTATGTCGGGAAGATCAGTTCTAAAGCAGCCAACATGTTCATTTACTGATAAAAACTGACAAATAAAACATAATTTAAAAACCATTAAGCATTTTTGCAAATCACTTGGTGGAAAGGAGAAATAAAATATAGACAACCCTGCAATTAGCCAGTGTCCCACTGGTACCTTACAGCCAGTTCTGTAATCACTCTTAACACCTCTCATAATTTTTTTTCCAATCTTTAATTGGGTCAGAGCTGTTGACAGCAGAGATAAAAATAGTTGAATAAAACAAGGTTTATGTATTTCTATTGAATGGAGGGACACAACTCAATAAGACTTGAAATCAACCAAGTGAATGATTTATTGATCTGACTATAAAATAGATTCTTAGTAATAGTAGAAGTTATTCTTACATTGCAAGGAAGGTGTGTGTGTTATCCAGACAGGTGAAGTGTATAAATAATTAACAACTTGTTGAATTTCTGGTACCACTGCTATACCTAATGGTGGATCTGCTTATTATCAGCCATCCATTGCTTTTCTATGACGGGTTGTGGGGAGGTCCTGGACATTTTACAGAGTAACACAGCAGCACAGGACAAACAACCATGCACACACTCACAGTTAAGGATCATTTGGAGAGACCAACTCACCTGACAGTCATGTTGCTGGAGGAAGCTGGAGTACCCAGACAGAACCCGGCGAGAACATGCAAACTCCACGCAGAAAGACCCCACGTTGGGATTTAGTCAAAACCGTTTAATTTAATATAGAACATAGTATTTTTATTGGTGAGAGAGCCAATATGTGAAAGGCAAACAATGTGAAACAATACTAGTTAGGGCACATTATTGGCCGTTAATGTGGAAGGCTAATCCGACTGGTCAGACTTCCTAGTCCAATGACTTCAGCATACTTGACCAAAACTTTAATATTTTCATAAATGTGACATATTTGGATATAATAAATGAGATAGACAAAATTCATGGGTTTGCACTTTTTTGTAAAACCTTCCTTGTGTTCTTATTTTAATAAAATATTCGATTTTATTTAGGTTTATGACTTAAATCAGCTGCTAAGCCCTCTATCTCTGTGGATTTTTTTTTTTTTTTAACCCTGTTATGTATGGAAAATGGTACTAAAGATGACCTTCATATTTAGACACAGCATTGCTTATAAGATATTTTCTGTGTAAACAGCGTTTTGGTAGGTTATCGAGTTTGGTTTTGATGTTTGATGTGAAGTTATTTATAACTTTGTTCGGTCCAAAGGGGCAGATGTGTTATTTTTGCTTTAATCGCTTGTGTTTACGTTGGCAATGTTTAATGGAATGTTGGAGAAAAAAAAATTAATGATGTAAGATTTTCCACTATAACAGGTGCGACAGGAGTATCAGGTGCAGTAAATGCCAGACTGGCAGACAAAAGCAGCCGTCTAAACTGGAAGAACAGGTGACAACACCTTAGGGCTTTTACAACAAGTTTTCCCACCTCACCGTTGACGCATGAACACAGGAAATAAAATATATCAGACGCTTTGGATTAAAATAACATATGTAAATCAATAAAACATGTTCATTGAGGAGGTAAAATTACACTATTATGACTAAGTGTGGAGAAAGGACGCGATCGTTTAGCTTGTTAAAGCATAACAGGCGTCCATTTATTTTTTACACTCACTTGATACTGCTGCTAACCTAAGCAGTACAAAGCCATCTCATGTTACCAGTCGAGCTTCTCCCCTTAAGAAGAGGGGGCAATAGTGAGTTATGCCTGCGTGTTTGTGCAGAAGAAATGCCGTTAACCATTCTGAATGTGCAATAGTGTTATTATAGATGCAGGTATTAAGCAAGTATGCATTCAAAGACAAAAGACATCCCAAATGCACGAGCTCGGACTGTAGTAGTTCCTGGAAAGCTGTTTGCTGTTTCTCTGCTGCTAGAAATAATCAAAACGTCCAAACTATTCGTGTCGTTTCCAATACTAAACAAAGAATTTGAGAAATCAACCGGCAGGCTCTTTCCTACAGGTAAAAGATTACAGTTCCTGTAGATAAGGTCACTCTGGGAGCTCGTCTGGGATTAATTCTGCACAAAAAAAATTTTTAATATCTGTGGGACACTTTTTACCTGAATAAAGGATGGCCACCATGATGGTTCGAGCTCGAGCAGCTTTATTGACTGAGACTCACATCCATCATAACACTACTATAAACATTCAGAAATGAAAGCAAACTCTGCTTTTTCTGCATACACACGCAAGCATTGCTCAGCGCTGCCCTCGCTCCCTTCGGCTGGTAACGCTTGCTAATGTCTCTACAGATTAAAACTCTGCTAGCTGTTATTAACGAGTTAAAATGTAAAGAATATGTCCATCGCTGATCATTTGCAAGTAATAGTAAATTGAAATAAAAAGGATATTTTATAAAGCATTCAGTGTAAAGTATAGGTACAAGATTTTGTCAGAAGAGGTTTGTGTCTCTGCTCTGTCTTCTCTAAGCCCCAGTGGGTGGAGGCAGATGAGCGTTCACACTGAGCCTGGTTCTGGTTCTGCTGGAGGTTCTCCTCCCTGTTAAAGGGGAGTTTTCCTCTCCACTGTCGCTTCATGCATGCTCAGTATGAGGGATTGCTGCAAAGCCATCAACAATGCAGACGACTGTCCACTGTGGCTCTACGCTCTTTCAGGAGGAGTGAATGCTGCTTGGAGAGACTTGATGCAACCTGCTGGGTTTCCTTAGAGAGGAAACTTTCTCACCAACCTGGAGGATCTGATGGAGTCTGACTTTGGAAAGAGCCTTGAGATGACATGTGTTGTGAATTGGTGCTATATAAATAAAACTGAAATAAAAATTAAATTAATTGAATTGAAAAACAGAACATAAATTAGGGTCTGGAAAAACATTTCAGTAAAGGTATATTTTTTACACTTTTCAAGTTGTCTCCCATTTGTTCATATTTTTTTATGTTTTCTGTAAACAATTAAGCATAAACGTTATTTATCCCCCTGCTGTTAAAATTAAAAATTGTTTTGACTATTGGGTGTACGGGAAAATACAGCAAATTAAGGCAAGGGAAACATATTTCTAATGGCTGCACTCACGTTACTTATGAAATGTTTACCAAATTGGCTAAAAGTTTCCTTAAACATGTTAGTGTCTATTTATTGGTTTTGCATTGAGACAAGCAATTTTATCTTTATTTAAAAAAATAAATTCTTATTGGATAACATCGTTTGCTACAGGCCCCATTCTCTCAAAGCCCCCTCCCCACTCCCCCACACTCCCATATTTTGACCAAAACATGAGATCACCTGGCGTTGAAACATAAGGGTTCAAGTTCCACAATAGCTCAGCATGCACTGGCATCCTGAATGTGTGTGTGTGTGTGTGTGTGTGTGCATGTGTGCGCATCATCAAGTTATATCTCTTGTTTGGGTTTCAGCAGGTTGCACATGGCTGCCAGGAGTGGGTCCTGTGACCAGAACCATTCATAGTGCTACAATGAGCTCATCTGATTTCTCACTCACACACATGCCCACATATGTATATGCATATGCACAAAACGCTTCAACCCATGCGCTTAACTAAGGATAGATGAAGTCAGGAACAAACGCATGTAAGCCTTCTGCAACACGTTTGCGGCGCGACAAACTGCTGTAATAACACAAACAAGCTGAGCTCAGTTCCAGTAGACTTTTGTTTAGGTTTTATGACCTCAGTTCAAGTTCAGCCGACAACTGGTGTTTGTTGACCGCACTACAGTTGTTGGAGAATGGAGGCTTTGTGGAAGAAATAAACATTCGCCTGTTGATTCTTATAGGTTCATTGTGTATTAAGTCATTCTTCTTCTGTAATTCTTCCTTTTTGTGCGGCTATCAATGTAACTGACTGACCTTATCTTTGCAAAAACCGAGGCAAATTGCATAACTTCCTAAACACAACCCCTAATCTTTGAAGACCAATGTTAAAAAAAAAAAAACATTTCAAACATTTGGTCACCGTAACGAGATCTATTTGAGGTTGGGATGTGTCTTCAGTGAAACATTGTGATTTTGGTTTGATTTGAAACATCCACTGGCTATATGAGTATTTTTGGGGTGAAAATAGGAAATATGAGGTCCTGAGAGAGAATAGGTAGAAGAGGGGGAAAAAATTTAACTATTCACTCTAATATCTAAATAACAAAACAGAAGAATAATTATGTTTTACGAATGACAATTTTTTTAATGTGTGTGCAAATTCTCAGTCAGAACTGACAAAGACTTCTGGATAGGTGATGAAACTCTTTCAGGTAAAATAAATACTGGTATTTATTGTTTTGTTTTTTACTTGGGTTTTATTTAGATCATTTTGATGTGTTCTTTGTCTTCCATTGATAAACTTTTGCTAACATTTCTGTTTTAAAAGCGTTATACACGTAAAGATTTGATCACTAGTTGTCACAATCGAACAAAGTGGAACCTTTTCACACCAACGTGTGTATCCTCCCTGATGTCAGCCGATTACCTTTTTCCTACTTGATAACGTTAAGCAAACCGTGAGTCATTTAAAAAAAAAAAGGGTTTGCTGGGCTGCCACACGCCTTTCTTTCCTCCACGTTTTTTTCTTACGTAGTAAATAACCAAGGCATCGTTAAACCACAAAAGTCATTAGCGAACGTCACTTGGACCTGGTCAGCGAGACGTTCACATGCAAACCGGGAGGGTTGAACTTTGAAACGTCAATCAAGTCCAATATATTATGTTTCTATAGCAACAGTGCTCCCCTGGAGCAGCAGCGGAGCACGAAACCCTGTGTGACCTTGATAATTATCAAAACCACACACACACACACCCGAGATAGACGGAAGGGATCCTGGCGACCCACCGCACTGCTATCTGCTGTCTGACAAGACCTCACTGGGCTTTCTGTTTATTTACGCCTCAACTAGTAGAACTGCCACATAAACACACACACACAGACTTCTACATATACGGCAACAAGAAGAATGATCAACAGCTGGATTATTGATATGAACAGGCGGTTCTCTTTAAGACAGGAGATAGAGAGATGGCATGGTCCGACGTGGGGACGTACGCAGTTATGCCGAGCATGTGGGCGAGGAACTTACAGACGCCGTGTGAAGCTGTCAGACAGGCTTGTCGGACAGACGTGTACACACAGAGAGACGCACGCGAGCTGATCTCTTTACTCATAACAGCTGTAATTATTAGCCTAGAAGTTCAGTCCGGGGCCCTCCTCACTTCTCACATCAAAGCCAAGCTCCCATAATCCCGTAGCCGACAGCACTGGGTCAAAATGCGTGTGTTTGACATAAGGATGGGGCTCAGACGTATTGCATCCAGTAAATCTGAGCATAAATTTTACATTTTTGATTAACCTTTTTTTTTTTTTTTTAGAGTTAAGTAAGCTACAGTTAACATTTACGTATGCATTTGTGATGTGAGACAGAAAAATAAAAGAGTCTGATTGAGGATTTGTTTGCAGATTTGACTCTATTTCCCCCCGCCCCCCTCCACGCCCCTTCCCCTCCTCTCCACCCCCCTGTCAAACACACACCTGTGTTAGTGTTTTCAGGTGTATTTGGTTTTGGTTTAGCAGGAAAGGGAGGGAGTGGAGTTTGCTGTATTATCGCCCTGAGAAACCTCTGATCTCTCAATGTACTCACTTAAACCCCGCTGCTTGGAGGAGGGCTTATGCCGCTGCAGACATTCACACTCGTGCACACATGCCAACAAGTGTGTCGCCGCCGGTGTGAAGCGCTGATTTGTTTGTGCGGAGAGTCAAGCAGGGCAGGAAAATTGGCCGTCTGCTGAGGCTCTTTGATGAGAAGTACAAAAAAAAAAAAAAAAAAGGTTCTTTTTGTAGCTGCGATGGGCCTAATCCTGCGCGCTGACAGAGCTTCATCCCCGCCACTTCCGCATTTACAAACACGTACATTCGCACAAACACAAACTTCCAGCAACTGGTCTGGGCTTGACAGAAACATTTGAAGGCTTAATTGGCAAAGGTACGTTTTTCTGGAGTAGCTGAAAACCATCATGTTTTATGTAGACTTTTTGCTCTCTTTGTTGAGTACTTTAGGAGAATCGACCCGATCCCCGATGTGCACTTTGCTCCCATATGGCGCATACGTACAGATCCTTCAACACCTGTTGGAACGCCTGGTAAAGATGTGTAATCTTTAATCCTACAATGAAATGTTTGGAAAAATCAAACATCTTTTTTTTCCTCCAGTAGCACAGCACTTAGTCTGTTTCTATAACATTTCATAAGGTTGAAGCATACAAAGTAACGGATCTTTGACCTTTTGGGCAGTTTATCGAGAAAGTTCCAAGTCTTGGGGCCTCTGTTGTGGATTCTTCGTTTTATGCTGTTCTGTATGTTTTTATAGAAAGTAGGTCTGAGGACTCAGATGGCCCTGGAGGAAGGTTAATTCGTCTTAACCCTTTCCATAACTACCAGTGTCCAAACCTTTCGGTACATGGGCCAAAATTGTCAAGTCAAAGGAATTTGAGGGCCAAAAAATTAACATAAGTTATTTTAAACCAAAAAAAAATTCTATTCATTTTGTTCCTGTTCTACAAAATATAATAATCTTACATGAATAATTAGTCAGATTTTTTGTAGTAAATAAATGTGTAAATCATTGTAGATCCAAAATAAAAATAAAAAAATGTTTTGCTCATTTGTTGAATACATCCAGTTTTTAATTTGACTCTTTAACAATAATAAACTCAACTCTTTTTGGTCTGGCAATATAAGAGCAGTATTTGGGTCAATTGATCTTTGAAAACACTTGATGTAATTAGCCAAGTTTAATAATTTAACCCAAAGTAGATTTTAATCCACCAAATTCTGCGTTTGAGTTATTAAATGTCATTGGATAGATGTCACTATAAAATTAAAGAGAATGTCAAAAGTGTGTTTATTAAAAGATGAATGGTGCCATCTTAAACCTGGCTCCTTATCCAGGCTCGTTTCTCCCAGTTTCAGTTGTTTTCTGTGTCATAAAGGTGTGATTTTCTGTCAAAAGATCAACAAACATCTAGCTTAATTGAATGGGATGTTCTCTAGTGTTTCCCATTTTGAAGATTTGCAAAGAGAACTGTGCCTTTATGTTACATCAGATTTGTACCCTTGGTAAATAGAAATTTAAAATTTTATTTAGACACTATGATCAACTGAAACGCCTCCCTTCTCAAAGGTGGGGGCATATAATCTCCACAGTAATTTCTGGCTCATTATTAGGGTCTTCTGCTGGTAGGATTAGCCCAGGAAGAATCCTTAATAGATGCCCAATAGATTCCAATTTACTCCCATCAATGTGGCAGAGCAGCGGCTCGACTCTGAGCCCACCGGATGATGGAGTTTCTCACCTTGGGCTCCAAGTCCAGGAAACCTATGGCTGGAGCGTAATCCAGCTTGTTGTCTCCAGAATTTCATTCTTTCAGTGATGAACCATATTTCATGACCATTGGTGAGGGTTTTATACGTATAAGGACGGGTCACCTTCTGGCCTAGTAATGTCCAACCATGAAAAATGTTCCCTCAATCCAGAGGGAGCAATCCTTCCGTTTGCAGTCTTGTTTTGAAGACATTTTTTTTGTCCAAAATAACAGCAAGGAAGACAGAATATTTGTAAAGGTTAACTAACTCAGGAGCACAGTCTGTGTAACAAAAGTTTCTCGATCTAACATAATGAAGGCGTTTTCACAACAAGCCTTGGCCAGGAAAGTGAAGCCTGTACATACAGTTGGTTTGCATATGTGTGAGCATAAGAACAGTACATACAAGGTCAATATATGTGCTTTTCTTAATGATACAGCCTAAGTTTTCTTTTTTTATACTCTTATTCTCATAGGGGGAATAATTAAGCATCCCCTTCTACAGTGAGAAAAAAAAAGTTGATAAAGTGATTCAAGGACTCAGAAACTATATGAGAAATTACATTTGCCACAGACATCAAAAGCCTTTGACTACCGCCTCAGTTATGTAGCTCAAACTTATATATAAAAAAAGTAACTAATTAAAACCAATTAAAACAGTTTTTTTGTATTCACTAAAGACTCAATGATTTTTTTTTTATTGTCACCACGTGTTACTGAGGTGAAATTTCTTTTTGGCAACTCCAGCTAAGAGTACACATAAGAAAGGCAAACAAAAAAAAAAACAGGCAATGAATAAGGGTTACAGTCATTTTTTCATTATAGAGAGATTAAAAAGTAAAAAAGATGAAGATTCAAAAGTTTGTATGAGCTAGTTGTACTTTGTGAGTCACAGATAACAGATAATGAGGTAATAAGATGCTTCAGAGATATTCAGAGATGACATTAAGGTGATTGTAACGTATAACAGGCTGGTCTCCCATCAGGGGGCGATTGCCCTCACAGCTCTTGGGATCAAGCTGATATTGACATGTAACTATAAAGTTTGGTTAACTCTGTAGGGAATGTGTGAATCCACGTTTTTGAAAAAACCGAGCATAGAAAAATAACAATTTTCTCAGATGTGCTTTTATACCTGGATAGCCTCCAGTCATCCATCCTATATGAATGCAAGCATGCGTGTCCCCCGGATAATTCTCATTTTCTCTGTTTGCTTACGTCTGAATGTGTGTGAAGGCCCACGGTACGGCTGAGGCTGAGGTGACGACAGAGAAGGAAGGTAACAGCTGTGGAGCTTTCCAGATGGCTGCATACACAGATGTCTGAGACTGATATAATACAGCGATGGCCGTACTGAACGGGTCAGACCACATGTCGTCTCACCATAGATAAAACAACACTGCTTACAAGATCCCTTTAAGGATGGTCTCATTGTTAAGACTAGCATGGACGGCAAACTCCACTGTAAGAAGTTACTTTATAATTCTGAAGTCTTATGGAAAATGCTAATTGATTTCTACCCGACAGCAAGCATGGAAGAATATTGTGATTCGTCCATTTTACCAACTTCACTCTGTTACGAATTAGAGCTTTGCTGGATATTCTCCTGTGTTTTATATCCATTTTAAATTTCATATAATCTCAAAAGGTTGTGTTTGCAGTAATAGGAGTCCAACACCCCTGACCAGATCAGTAGCTGTTTTTGACAGGAATTAAGACCCCAGATGAGAAATTATTTCCCAGTAGATGAATTATAGTGAGAAAAAAAACATGTTGCTGATTTTGTGTAAATGAATCATTAACTGCATAGTCAAAATGATTCAGTTAGGGTTTTATTATATTACAGGAACAGGTGCCAAACAGTTGAGCCTTACTTAAAGGGGGACATGTCATGCTTTTAAATGCAAACTCAATTGTTGTCTATATAAAGAGGAACTGCAGCACTTTGGTCTGACATCCCTGTTATTGCAGCTCCACATGCTCATGAAGCAGTTATAAGGAACAGTGGTTATAGAATGAGATTCTAGTTTAGCTAAAAGTTATATCTGAATCCATAGATCCATCTTTCCAACTTCTCTCTTTGCTCTGTAAGATTACAGTAAGGGAAGGCCACCAGCAGCACAAAAATCGTTTTTAAAAAACAACATGACCAACAAAAGAAGTATAATGTAATGTAACTTTGTAGTAGAGACAAAAGAGCGTATATGCAGGGACCAAATGGATGGGAAATGCAGATGAGGGAAACACCTGGGTACAAAACTGATCTGGAGACCTGGGAAAATCTCTGCTAATGTGGGTATTAACAAAAAATCTATAGGCAATAAGAAATAAAGAGATATTTCTGCGTTTGTAGAGCTAAGTTCAATCTTGTTGCTTGTCAACGTTTTGTTTTTTTTTGAGTTTGTGCAACGCACAGATTTCGTTCCACACGTCACCGATTTTTAACTGTTTTGATTTGTCATATTGATTACAACAATTTTACTTATTCTTTTGAGTAAAACAGATCTAAACATTCTCTGCATGAAGAAGGACGGGATAATACATATCTCTAATGATCCTTTCACCCCCATAAATTCAACGTAGACATCTCACCTGGGCGCAATTATCTTCAAGGCTACATTTTATTCATGATAACATTAAAGGTAGTCAGTCTCAGCTGATGGCGATTTTTTTTGTCCTTGTATTTCTCATATTCAAATGCAAATAGCCAGACTAGTATGGTTAGCTTTCGCTAAGTATGAGATAGTAAAATGTCCATTATAATAATAATACATTATTTTTTTCCCCCGGTTATAGCCGGGACATGTTTCGAAGAGGAAGAGAAGTGGGAAAATTCCACTGGTGGGAGATAAAGTGAAGGCTTAGCTGGATCACCAGGGCACAGCGGCATGTGCACACAAACAAACCAAGAACCCACATATACACAAACACACTTAAGTGTGCATACAGACAGCTTAAATGTTGACTAAGGCATTGGGAAATACTGGAGAGAGTGAGTAAGCATACCAGTACAAATGAGAATTTTCAGTTAGGACAGCAAGGCTCACGCTGCGGGCTAAACCCGAACATATTTGCACAAACTTGCACTATTTACAAAATCGGCCAAAAGCCATATCCCTGAAATAATTAGATAAGGATCGCTTAATTTTCCAAATGTTTCACTGCGGCTTTCTTACTTTGAGTCCTTTCTGGGATCTTGTTCTCACGTAACCCAAATACATGCTTTTAATTCTGTAGAGATTGTTTGATGAATAAAGCTGGTTTGTGAGAGTTTTAATGGAATTATGAAGGGCATTTCAGTACAAACATTTTACAGAATTTCACTTCAATCTCATTGGGATTTGTTCCTGTAGTCAAACAAAAAACATACATTTATGTTTGATTTATGCATTTATAACAGCCTTATTTCACTTTTAGATTTATTTTTGTGACTGAAACTGTGTTTCATGTTTCAAAGAAACAAACAAAAACAGAGTAACCCAAAGAGGGAAAACTGATATTAGACATCTGCAGAATATGATGAGCTGGAGATTGTGAATTCTCCCTGTGCATAAATAGATTCTCCCCAGGTACTACCATGGCCTCTTATTTTGTTTCCTGTTTTCAGTTATGTACAATTATATCACAGAATATATATAATGTAGAAATCGATTATTGAGATCCGGTTGCTGATATTTTTCAAATATGGTAACAAGTTTTAGCTAAAATATATGGCATTAGCTACGTTTATATGGACAAAAGTCATCGGAATAAACGGCCGATTGGAATAAAAAAAGCATCATGTAAACAAGCCAGTCGGAATATGATGATTGGATTAATCTTAATTGAAATTATATTGTAATCCGAATGAGAAGAGTGATTTATGCCGAGTGATAATCCGATCAACATGCATATAAACGCTTGTCGGGATCAAGTTATTCCGAAAGTGGCAAACTGACCCAAATGTCATGTGCACCCGACGTTAAGACATGACGTATTTCCGTGTTGGCGAGTGGTGGAAATACGAGAATTCGAGAAGCAAAACTTTCGGGGCTCCCGTTACAACCTTTCTGTTTCAAACATTAAAAGAGCTCAAAAGCAAACTCATATAATAATGCTTTGTTTACTATTTTTGTAGTTTAGCAAAGATGGAAGTACTTCTTCTTCTGTGTTTTTTTAGGGAAACGTGATAAATACGCACGTCAGAGTGGTTCTATTCTGAATAAAGCAAGGTGCATATAAAGGCACATTATGATCGGATTAATAGATTGTATGTCCATATAAATGGTACAATCAGTTTTTTTTTATCCGAATACATTTTAATCCAGTGGTTTTCAATAGGTGAGGCGCGCCTCCCTTGGGGGGCGCCAAAGAGTCACAGGGGAGGCGCAAGAAGACAGAGAAGAAGAAAGAAAAAGACAGAAGAAGAGGGCGCTGCCGCTCAGCTCTGTGAAACTATGTAGCAATATTTTTGCCTTCTGTCTGAGCGCACAAGAACCAATCAAGCACGCAGTGAGACAACTCAACGCTCAAAACTGGTCTGGCGCCCGCTCATCCTTCTTTCATCGCGCTCAGTTCCATCTCTTCTTGCGCGCACCTGCTCATTCCACGCTCAACAACAGCTGTGCACTCGCTCGGCTGTTTCTGCGCTTTCCACTCCACCAGCCAATCGCAGACATGTTTTTTTCCATCCAATCAGAGTATGGCTTGCAAATACTGCATTCAGATAGATTAAATCAAAATGCTGTAATATTAAAGTTACTAAGAGTTACTAAGTGAGTTATGAAAAATATTTGTGTCTCTATTCTTTCCAGCTTCTGGGAGGTGTTGCAAAAGTTTATTCTTATCATAATCATAATCATTGTTATCATTATTTAAAGAGCACTTTAACACGAGGTAAAACAAAGTGCCAAACATCAGAAATATTTCAGATAAGAGATAATAATGAAATGCTTGATTATTAAAATAGCAAAATGTTTAAATTGTGTATAATTAGCCTAAAAAGTAAATTGGAATATGGAAACTGTTGACGTCTGTTAAATTCCGGTTTTCTTTTTTATTATTATTTCAGCTGATGTCTCCTGTTGACGTGAGTTCAGTTTGACATTGGCGTCTGTTTAGTTCAGTTTGTCAGTTTATGAATTTGCTCTGATGACAGTTCAACTTTAAAAATGGGCCCTCTGTCCATGATGTAAAAGTAGCATGTAAAATGGAAATATTTGGATGGATGGATTTTATGAATAGGCCATTATTTATGGATGTACTTTGTTAAAACAAATACAATAAAAAACATGTATTGGGCTATCAGATGTTTGTGAAACACAGGATTCCAGGAACACAAAAGAAAGATGCATTTGCTGCAGGGACCTGTGTGCGGTAGGTTTGTGTTTTTTTGGGGGGTGGGGGGGGGGGGCGTGGTTATCTTTACCTATTCCAAGGGGAGGCTCACATTCAATGAATTTGAAAACCCCTGTTTTTGTGAAATTGTGAAATTTTGCACAAGACAGCTGTTGTTTGCCACGTTAACAATGATAAATCTCCTTCCGGTTTGTTGTTTAGAACCAGATGCTTTAAACTGTGACATCAGGCGCCTGAGCAGAGATAGAGAAGCAGACATGGAGTCAAGCCAGGGCCTCTTGCATCTGCAAGTATGTGTCTAAAATAATTTGTAAACTGTGACCTCTGTGTCATTTCGCATGATTGTAGACCATTTTAGCGATGGTTGATTACAGTCGATGTTGCACTTTATTATCGTTCGTTCGTTCATTCCAGCTTTTCCGAGGCTCTCTTTGTACTCCTATCAGAGAAAATTAGGCATGAAGGTGAAAGTCTGAAGGAGCTTCACATACACAGAAACTATTTACAGAACAGACGGTCTCTGTAAATGTTCCTTTAATCGTCGCGACGAAAACACAAGCAGAACACAACCACAAGCTGTACCATAGTAAGCCATTAAATATGGATTACAGAGGAACTACCCTGAGGTTCTCTCTCTCATGTGCCTTAATATTGGGTTGTTCAGTCAGTGAGAGTGAGAGTTCACACACACAGCTGTAATTAGCAGCTTAGGCAGCCAGCCAGCCCTGGAAATGCACCGTGATATCTCTGTATTTATGTGTGTGTGTGCAAGTTGTTGATGATGTAGGCATGTTTTTTTTTTTTTCCCCCCTCTGAATGTGTTTGTGTGAGCCCACAAGTGTTTGTTCATACCTGAGAGTGCGTTTGAGCGCGTGTGCATGTCCGTGCATGCTGATTCACACGTTCATGCGTGGGTTTTCTGTTTGTCTTACCTGTGTGTGCAGTTGGAGCGGAGAGGTGCTTGGAGACAGGCTGTGACGTGTGTGTGTGTGTGTGTGTGTGTGTGTGTGTGTGTGTGTGTGTGTGTGTGTGCGCGCGCGCGAGCGTCTCTGGGTTGGTTGATTGCTCTCTAACACCTGGTATTAGCTCTAGTAATCCTCACACCACATCGTACTCACGCACCAGTCCCATGCAGATCACATTTAGCTTGTCCTCTGCTCTGCACATGAGTATTTCACAACAGGTTTCGGAGGCCAGTGGGTGATGGGTTGGATAAGAAAGGGAGGGTGGAAGCATGCAGTAGGGGAAAAAAAGTCATTTCAAGGTAAAATAGGCTCTTCCTTTCCAGCAGTTTTTAAAGACTGCTGGATGTACCTCCAAATTGAGAAAGTACTCCTGGCTCAGTGTTTCTGTGTCACACTGTGTTGTTTTCTCATTCAGTACCTCTGGTGGAGTTATCGATCTCATTAACTGTGTATACTCTTTTTGATTTGATTTTCCATTGAAAGTATTCCTGGCTCCGTGTTTGTGTGTTTAGCCATGTGTCTCTTCTGGGTGACACCACTGAAAAACTGTTGCTACCAAAAAAAAAGTAATTTCAAGGTAAAATCGGCTGTTCCTTTCCAGCAGTTTTTAAAGATTTGACAAGATAAATAAAAATGTACCTCCAAATTGAGTATTTTTTTCCTGCACAGAGCCATTGATTCCTCCAATTAACTGTATTTACTTTCTACGTTTTTCTTTTCTAGAAAGTAATCCTAGCTCAGTGTTTGTGTGTGTATGTTGTCCCTTTCCTGGACAAAATAACTGAGCATTTGCTGCAAGTAAACTTTGTAAAATCTCATTGTACATCTTTTTGATAGAAAGTACTCCTGGCTCAGTGTTTCTGTGTCACACTGTGTTGTTTTCTCATTCAGTACCTTTGGTGGAGTTATCGATCTCATTAACCGTGTATACTCTTTTTGATTTGATTTTCCATTGAAAGTATTCCTGACTCCGTGTTTGTGTGTTTAGCCATGTGTCTCTTCTGGGTGGCGCCACTGAAAAACTGTTGCTACCAAAAAAAAAAGTCATTTCAAGGTAAAATCGGCTGTTCCTTTCCAGCAGATTTTAAAGATTTGACAAGATAAATAAAAATTGACCTCCAAATTGAGTATTTTTTTCCTGCACAGAGCCATTGATTCCTCCAATTAACTGTATTTACTTTCTATGTTTTTCTTTTCTAGGAAGTAATCCTAGCTCAGTGTTTGTGTGTGTATGTTGTCCCTTTCCTGGAGGAAACGCCTGACAGAGCATTTGCTACAAGTAAACTTTCTAAAATCTCATTGTACATCTTTCTGATAGAAAGTACTCCTGGCTCAGTGTTTCTGTGTCACACTGTGTTGTTTTCTCAGCCAGTACCTTTGGTGGAGTTATCGATCTCATTAACAGTGTATACTCCTTTTGATTTGATTTTCCATTGAAAGTATTCCTGGCTCCGTGTTTGTGTGTTTAGCCATGTGTCTTTTCTGGGTGACGCCACAGATAAAACTGTTGCTACCAGCCTCACTTTTCATAGGAGATATTTGTAGCTCAGTGTTTCTGTCTTTGGCTGTTTCTCTCTCCTGGGTGGAGCTACTCAGAGTGGTTGCTCAGGATAAGGGGTTTCTTCAAAGTTAATAAGTTATGCCATTGGCTGGGCTTTGATAAAATAATGTATCACTTATTATCAGCAAAGTTTGACTGCAACAAATTGAATTTGGCTGTATGTAACTGGATACGAATGCTGCTGTGTGGTTTTTTCTGCATTGGAATAAAATAGAATTAGTTGAAGTACATTTGGATTACATTTTATTCTGTTTAGTTCCATGAAAATCAAACGTGTCTTACAATTTGCTTTAAAATGACTTTTATTGGGATTTAGCTGTAGAGAAAACAATCTAATCAATTAAAAACAATAAAGGTTAGTCTAGCATTTTGATAAAAAAAAAAACATTTGATTTTAGTATTTTATTTCCTTATTCAGAGTTTCTTTTCCAAAAAATGGAAGGGACATTATTTTGGGGGGAACTTCTGGTCGAGTGAATTACAAAACAAGATCCTGCACCCTCCTGTTTTATATACAGCAGAAGCTCTGTTTGTGGGTAACACAATCATAGTATGAGAAAGAGTTACAGAAAGAGTTACAAAACTATGAGTTACAGTAGCTTTTTCCTCTTTTTTTCCTGCCCTGGCTCTAATTAAATGATTATCTTACCAAACTTGCTTGGGGGTGAACAACACAACAGGATAGAATACCACCAGGTTGTTATTTGATGCCCACCTGATTTTACATGTCAGTCAATGTGACATTTGATGCACTGTTTGAATTCATAATTTATGTCACCACATAGTTTTCACAATGTTGCTCAGATTGCCTCAGCTAGGTAAAAGTGGTACTGGCTCTGGTTTCGGTCATTATATCTGGAACAAGGATAAAACATTTAAAAACCACAAATTTCTACAAAAAGATGTTCATTGTACATAAGAAACACCAATTTTTTGCTAAACAAAATGTTAATGATTTTACAAAATGTCTGATATGTAGCATGAAAAGGATACAGCATCAGGTTTACAATTCATGCTGAGTTTCTTACCATGTTAGAGCAAAATAACTGCAAAAACCTAGTTGTTGTAGCTAAGTTCAGGGACATGCAACGATAATTAAAGTAAAATAAGTAAAACAAAACTACAGATAATCAAAAAGTAATGTCCTGTCTTTATATTATTTTTCCAATCCCCGTGTGTCTATTTATGAATCAGTTTACATCCATAAAGTCCCTCTTCGTTCTGGCCTTCTATCCGTCTCTTCATGCAGCCCTGCTCTCCCGTATTGGATTTGCTCATTGAATAATTGATGGAGAAGGTGTTTTGTAAAGCAAAAGGCCAGTAATCCTTGGTGTCAAATTCAAAATTAGTTCATTTTCTATTATTGATGTCCCAGAGGGCAAGAGGTTAATAAGAGGAACTATGTAACCATAGATAGATTGATAGATAGACAGATTAGCTGTTAGGTTCAATCTCTATGAGACATCACTACTCAGTTGGATGAAGAAAGAAATTTAATTATTTAACTTTGGGCATGAAGCAGTATAACGCATATTTCCAAATACAAATGTTTTGGAAAGAGTAGAATGCACCATACTAATTAAATATAAGATTCGGTGACAACGTGATACGATAAACAGAGCAAAATAGTCAGATGGATGTTTAAGGAAGGAAGCACAACACAGATACTCAGCAGAAACCTGCATATAGACTTTATATACATACATACATTCATGTGTGTGTATATATATATATATATATATATATATATATATATATATATATATATATATATATATATATATATATATATATAAATCGTATGTGTGTGTAATTACTTGAAAAACAGCACTTTATAATTACAATTACAACTTTGTCATCATTACAGCACCTACCTTTCCAATTTTACTCTGAAGACATTGAAAGAAACAGTGGAGCTCACCATGGGTGTTCCTTATTCAACCCATTTAGTCCAAATCAAAGAAAATGTATCTATTTCCACCTTGAGTGCAGTTTTTATGTACAAATATATCCTATGTTTTGTCAGTCTAGTCATCAATGCTGCGCGGTACAGTTTTAAAAAAAATTTTGGCTAATGATTTTTTTTTACTGGCAACCAAAAGGATATAAAGTATTTTTTTGTTAATTGCATTAAAACTGCTACTATCACTCCTATGCTGAAGAAATGTGGCTCAGATCCAATTTCTTTCTAATTTACTTTTTATTTCCAAGGTACTAGAAAAAACTGTTGCCTCCCAACTTCATTCTCATTTAACTCATAATAACCTTAATGACAATTCCAGTCTAATTTCCATTTCTGCCACAGCACCGAAAGCACGCTCATAAAAATCACCAATGATCTCCTGATGGCAGCTGACTCGGGTCTACCCTCTATTCTCATACTTCTGGATCTGAGTGCGGTCTTTAACACAACGTTTTCACTGCATTATGCTCAGTTGGCATCACTCGTACCCTCCTTGACTCGTTTAATTTTTACCGTACTGGCTGCACTCAGTTTGTTCAACTTAAGTCTTTTAGTTCCCATCCATCCCCGGCGTGCCCCAGGGCTCTGTCCTGGGACCTCTTCTTTTATAATTTACATTTACATTCTTCCTATCTGCAATATCTTCTGGAAATTTTGTTATGCGGATGACACTTAACTCTATCTTTCATGTAAGCCAAGTTCCACACTTCCACTCTCGTTCCTTCACTCCTGACTAACTGAGCTCCTCCTTGTCCAAAGCTGACAGTTTCTCCCTTTCACTTGATGGTTCATTAGTCTCCCCCTTGCCTGGCTGTAATCCTCGATAGCACTCTATCCTTTACCTTTTACATCAATAACGTCACCCGTTCTGCCTGTTTTCATCTGCGCAGCGTTAATCTCCGTCATCCCACACTTTCTCAATTCTTACCCGTAGCCTTGTCACCTCCCACGTTGCTTACTGTAACTCTCTTCTCACTCTGCTCACAAACTCTTTTCATCTGCAATACAGACACCCGCTAGTTCAAGTCTAAACACAAAACTCTCCAAGATTGCTTACTCTCTATGATTGTTGCTCCTTTGTAACTTTTAATAATTGTTGTTTTTATGTTGCTTTATTGTTATTACGCTGCTTGCTCTGTACAGTGTCCTTGAGTGCTCTAAAAAACTATTTTAAATAAAATGTGTTATAGTTATTATTCTAATTATCCAGTCAAATCTTCCAAGTAGAAGGTATCCCACATAAGGGGAATGATTGAACCAAATGTGTTGTTAGTATGTTTATGAATGTTAGTTCAGTAATCTTGAACAATTTGGAAACTCCAAAAAATGTGGTAATGGTTGGCCTTAGTAGTTCCACAGTGCGCCACAGGCATCTCAAGAGCACCAAATATTTCTATTTGTGGTTATGTTTCTAGCTTTGCACATGTTGACGCTAATAATTCTGCCCTTTCCTCTGTGCAACATCACCACGTTGCTGAAATGTGTTATACAAATAAACGTCCTGTGTCTTGATACAAACTAAGTTACAAACTGGCAACTCTTTGTGTTTCCAGGTGAAGTCAGTATCTCCAATGAAGCCCATGTTGTTCTCTCCAAGCTAAATGAAGTAAATTCGTATAACAGCTGGTTAATTCATTCGATACTAACATACACAGAGAGATAATTGCAACATTGCAGGTTACAATGTTAACTGAAGTCAGAGGTTGACAGGTATAACACCGGAGCAGTCGGCCTGAGGAGAGCGTGAAGTCTGTTTGACTGCAGGGAAAACAGAAAAGATTGAAAAATATTTATCAGTTGTTAGAGGTGAACTTTGGTTTACTTTGACAAGGCTAGCTTTGGAAACTAGTGTTGACTCTCTCTCTCAAAAGCTGTCTGAAACATTCAGTGGTTAAATTCAAACAAAGATCTTTTTAAAGGCGTCTATATTTTGTAAAATGTGTTATATCATCACATAGTTCACTGTGACTATTTTAATGGTGCAAATCGTGTAAGATATGGGGAATGGATGGTAAACACAATATGTGGAATCTAATATCACCAGGCCATTAAACTACGATCCATTTACGGCTAAATCCAAATATTTACAGCATATTTTCCGCTCCACTATTTTGTGTTGCAAGCATAAAATAACGCATAACATCTCAGACACTGTGTAATCACTTTGGATTTACCTTCACAAATCTGAAGCAAACGGTTGACTCAGTATTTTGATTAAATTTTATTTTGCTGTATGCTGGAAAGTCTTTTTATTTATTTATTTTTTTCTCGCACCGCCACCTTGTTCGAGAGCAGCCTAATCTAATCTGGGTTCTGCTGGCTTGTGCGTTTGACGAAGATATTTAGGAATTAAGGGGGAGATTAAGGTGTGTGGGGTAATCTATAAGGATGTGTTGATTTGTAAGGTGGAAACAGGGATAAGGAAGCTAGTTTTTGCCTCTCTCTCTCTGTGAGTGTGTGTCTGCGTATTCTAGTAACATCTTTGAAGCTGCAGTTAGAGTTTCAGAAATAATCTGTGTAAATGAAGTTGTTTCTCACTGACACTCCCACCATTGCATGAAAACACACACGCACACGTAGAAAGTGACGTACACACACACGTGCACATTAAGACATACCCAGATGCTCCGTGATACACCGCCATTCGTTCATTATTACAGTGATCTGTCTTGTCTGTCAGCCTCTTTGTTAAAAAGCTGATTTATACTGTTAGTTGTAAGGCCCGTTTGACTTCTCTGGGTTTTGCATGTAGATGTGTGTGTGTGTGTGTGTGTGTGTGGGGGGGGGGGGGGCGTGGGGTGTGCGACAGCTGCAAAATGATACACCCTTCAGGTCTTTTCCTCAGTTTCTCCTTCCTGTTCAACTTCAAGAAGTGATGGAGACCTTTAAAAAGCAGATTTTCAAAAGTTAATGCATTACAATATATAAAAATGCCATTTATCTGCAAAATATTACTCTCAATTACTGTAAAATAATAATATCAGCAACAACAATAATAATAATACTAATAATAATATTACATTTTATTTGTGATGCTGCTCTATGTCAGACATCAAACTTCAAAGTGCTACAGAGGCAGACAGATTAAAAGAACAAACATCAATAAAACAGTCATTAAAAAACATAAAAGAATACAAAATATGCACAGAGAAAGAAGCTTTAGTCAGCGTTAGCTTTCCTGAAAAGGAGATTTTTTAAGTCCTTTCTTAAAAGCCTCATCCGCCTGTGGAGATCTGAGTTGGTCCGGTTCTGTCGGCCACCGTTCTAAGCCTCATAGTATAATAGTTTCTATTCGCCCGTGTTTTATTTTGTTTCTACATTTTATTCCAACTTGCTTTTATTCTGTTTTATTCTCCTATATTTTAATCATGTAAAGCATTTTGCATTGACTTTGTACAGAAATGTGCTATACAAATAAATCTGCCTTGCCTTGCCTTGCCTCATCCTCAGCAGAACCGGACCGGGTCCAGGTGGATGCTTGGTGTGTGAGCAGTTCAGTGAGGTAAGTGGTGACCACACCATTCAGACAGTGATAGGTGTGCAAAATCATCTTTTATTCTATCTAAACTATAACCAAACATAAAACGTGCTTTTTTTATCAGATAAGTAAAAAATATGTTTGTTTTTTTGTCATGATTACTGTCCAACATGTTGACCCTGAAGCCACCAGCCTAAAATTCCATACATTTGATTCTTCCTTTATGTGTAAAATAAAGCACCTTTCTTTCAGTCACCACCTATTTCACAAGTTTATTTTTTTAAGCACAGATAAAGCCAAACTGGAACAATTGCATAGGATTAACTGGGCATGGTACGTTTATTTGTAAAGCACATTTCAGTGACGAGACAACTCAAAGTGCTTTACATGAATAGCACGCAAGAAAGGAAAAGCACACGGAGAAAAATACATTACAGTGAAATAATAACAGTCGATAAAGAAAGGTTAGACTACAAACAGTGGGGTTTAAAGAGCCTCAATGGTTTTAGGCTCATATTTAGTTATTAACAAATCAAATGTTGAATCAAACTAGATGTGTTTAAAGTATTTTTTTTAAAAGCATAGAACAAACCCTATGATAGAGCAGTGCAGGAAGTGTTTTATGTGATGTTAGTGATTAATGAGCTCCCCATAGTTTAATGACTGTAATGACTGTCAGTTTGTGGTATTAAAAACTTTCTTTTTATTTATTTTTACCATGAGTCGGTCAGTACCCAAACCATAAATCCCTTGAACAATGATGGTTTTAAGTAGCTTTCAATTATCTATTTATAGCATGTCACAAGAAAATGAAGTTTATATGGTTTAAAAAAATTATAACTGTATATCTTTTCATAACTAGTCATATGTTATGACATATAATATAGTGTATATTATCTTAGTAACGCATCAAAAACTACTCAGCTAAAACTAAATATTTACACTACTGAAATTGTCATCTCTCTCTCTCTCTCTCTCTCTCTCTATATATATATATATATATATTTATAGATAGATAGATAGATAGAAAACATCACTTTAGGACCACGCAATCAACATACTATCAAATTCTGGTTTCTATAAGACACCTAAAATCTTTTCTCTTAGCACTAATTGTGTGATTTCTTACTATCATTTTAATTTTAGTCGGCTTTCTCCACCGTTTCCATTTGAACAGAGTCACCATATAACTGCAACAGGTGGACATGAAAGGGGGGCCGCCCGCACAGGGAGAGGGCAGCATGATGGATTGACGGCGGGCCCGGCTGATGCCAGCTTCTCTTTGACACGGAGAGGCAGCTGAAACAGACGTTCCACTCCCCTTTATGCACGCGTGTGGATGTGTGTGGGGCTCGTTCTGCTGCTTTGGCAGGGCTGGCACAACCATCTGCCTGGTGAGGGCGGGTTGTGTGTGTGTCTGTGGTAAGACAGGCAGAGATAAACGGGTGATTGAGTGCTTGAGCCTGCCTGATGTAAATAAATGGGCCATTGGCACTGGCAGTAACGCGCAGACAGAGTCAGCTGTAGGAACGGGACATTAGGCTACAGTTGACCTGCTGGGAAACAGCCTGATCGCCTCATTTGATCAATGAGTCTTTTTCTTTTTTACTTTATCCTTCATGCTAACATAAAACTGCTTTGAGTTTGAGAGTGTTTTTCTTTTTTAGTATGATCAATCTGTAGCCGAACAGTTTTTATGTGCATATGCTATCCGTGTGAAAGTGTTTACTTGCCTACATTAGGGTGTGCACATAAACAACTTGAGAGTGAGTGCGTGTGTGTTTCTCTCTGTGTGCACGTTACAGGGAGATTTCCCATCTCTGGCTCATTAAAGGCCTTGTGTGGCGAATCTGATTTTTCTTTATATAAAAAAAAAACAGGGCTGGGGCAACATCTGTTCTTATGGCCTTACAACAGTCACTGTTGAAATTCTTACTGATTTTTTTTTTCTTTGGGGGGGGGGGTGCATTTTAGTCAGATTGATTACAATACAAAAAGTTTCTAACTTTAAAATTCTTGAATTAACTGAAAATCTTTTTTTCATCAGATGTAGTAGATTTGCAGCATATTTGATGGGTTAAACATGCAGCTCAAGCCAAACCCATGTTTAAGGAACGTTGTAAGCTTAAACATATATATATATATATATATATATATATATATATATATATATATATATATATATATATATATATATATATATATATATATATATATTGAAACAATAGGATGAGCTTTTTCATGAAGAAAAAAAAATTCTGTTTTACCTGTAGGAATATGTACTACCTATTCAATATGGAAGATAATTCAATAATGATACATATTATTCGATAGACGTATATCGATGATAGAAAAAAAAGGATCAATAAAAAGTTCAGTGGAACAACAGTTTTCCTTCCTTTAGCATTCTAGCCATGTAGGTTAATATTAATTAGCATTAATCCTCCCAACCAATCACAACGCAGACCCAGGAACCAAGCTCCACCCCTTCAGAGATCAGAGGATCTGTGTTTCCTTAGCGACCTGTTTTTAGATACAGACACAAACGCTGAATTCAAACTCAACCCTTTATTCAACCTATTTTTTTTTTTTCTTTTTTAAAAGCTTGCAGTTTTTGTAAAAAAAAAAAAAAATAGGTTGAATAAAGGGTTGAGTTTGAATTCAGCGTTTGTGTCTGTATCTAAAAACAGGTCGCTAAGGAAACACATAAAATGGGCAGAGCTGCACTTAAAATCTATGTTTTCAATTTGTTGATAATTATCAATATTGATGAGTTTGCTTTCTATTTTATCGATTGGCTTATTTTGTATACCATCCAGCCCTACTACCTACTCATGTAGATATGAGACTATTCAGAACACAGTAATGCACTTTATCCGGTTACATCGCAGATACATGTTGGTAAGAGAAAAAGAAACACGACAGCCACTTCTGAGCTTTAGGATTTATTTTTAATCCTAAAAATAAGTTCTGCAGAAACTCAACTAGCTACCGAAGCTAAGTCAAGATGCTAGTTTGATCTGGTCATTCAGTGGAATTAAAAACATGCTTCATGCAAGAATAAAAAATAAATAGGATAGTCTTTAGAATCAAAGTGTGGATTAATAGAGGAAGACGTTTTAGAAACACACCACAGAGACAAAAAAATAACAATAAAAAAGTGACATAATGACCAATTTTTGTAAAGAAACATCAAAGATAGCAGAGTTAAAACCTCTGGTCCATTCTGTGGTTTCATCTCCCTTTTTTTCCTCTTTCCATCAAACCTTCATTTTGCCTCAAGAGACACAGAAAGCGAAGCTGCTAAACAGTGAGAGCAATAGAATATCCTGTAATCACACTTGTCTGTCTGCAGGCTATTGACTTTGGTTAACTGAGACCGACCGTGTGTGTGTGTGTGTGTGTGTGTGTGTGTGTGTGTGTGTGTGTGTGTGTGTGTGTGTGTGCGCTCCTCTTTAGGCATCAGAGTGAGGACCGTTTGTACCAAAGTGAAGACATTTTGCAGGTTTCTCACCTTGCATCTTGCTAACGATAAGGTTTAGGACCAAGGTGTGAACTTAGACTTAGGTCAGTTAGGGTTAGATATGCACTGGTGATGGTTATGTTTAGGGTAATTGTCAGGGTTAGGGCATAGAGAGGGCTGAAAATGACAAAAAAATCAACGGGAGTCAACACATGGTCCTCACTACACATAGCAAGACGAGAATGAGTGAGTGAGTGAGACAGAGTGGGGGACAAAAAGAGTTTCTTGTGTGAATTTTTTCAATTCTTTCATGTATATTTGATGATTTTCTGATTATGCGTCTTTTTCTTCACAGAATACATAAGGTGTGCCTGTGCAAATCCTCAGTTTTCCAGGTGATTGCGATAGAAAACAGACTTAAATCGGAGGCAACCGGACGTTCGCTCAAAAAGTAACCCTAACCCTGAGCGAAAGTCCGGTTACCTCCGATTTAAGCCTGTTTGAATATATAAGGTGACACTGAAAGAAATCAACAGCTTGTCTTTAAAAAAGTTTTAGTTAATCTCTCTGAAATGTTAGGGATATTTTATAAAGCCTGCATAGCTCAGGTAAAACTTGCCATCCTGCTGTTCACGCTCTCTACCCTTACCTCTTCAGTCTGTTGCCTATCCACCACCCCCTTTTCCTCGGTTATATCCTTCCTCACGGCTTCCCTCTCTCCCTCCCTCTTTTCCTACCTGCCAGCTGTTGCTCCGGGGCCTCCTGGCTCCTACAGTTCGCCCATCAGACAAAAGAAGGGATGAAACAACGACCAAAAAAAGAAAGAAAACCAACGACAGCCATGAATTCTTTTGTTCTCTGCATCGCCCCGTCTCCCATCATTACCTTGTTCAGTCGAGTTGTCTGTCTGTCTGTTTTCCTGGGGGAGTTTTCATGGATGCTCGTGTCCGTGTTGTGTAACGGTCACTGGATCTGCAGTCAGGAGAAATAAAACCACAACAATGTGGCGCAGAGCAAAAAAAGCAGGAAGGAGTCTTTGGCCTTTTGGAGGACTCAACAAATCATCTTTTCCAAATAAAACTTGTATCGTATAATGTGAAAAAAGACTAAAGGCTGTTCACAACAATGTGCACAAACTTAATCAAATGGGCAAGTTTAGCATTTATGTTATTAGAGAACCTGGAACTCAGCGAAGTGGTTCCTTGACATGACAGGCCCCTTGTGACAGCATTCAGCGGTGTTTTATTTCAGACTGGAAGGCTGAGGCAAAGGGAAGATATTTTAGGCCACACTTTAGTTCTTATTTCTTTGTTTTTTTTTTAATGACAAAAGTTCGCTAAGAAAACAAAATATATAAACACCATGTGGTCATACTTTAAAGGTATACTATGCAACCGGGGTTGATTTTCCAGCGAGGCTCCCCCCAGAGGGTGAAAGTAAAAGTGCACTGTCATAAAGATGCTCAGCTGTTCTGGTTTCTCCATCAAGCCAGGCGCGGTTGTTTTGAGCTTAGCAGACAGGCGAACGCAACGAAAAGTAAAAAGAACGGCAGTACAAACAATGACTAACACAGTGAAGGTATGAACATCAGGATTTCCCGCAGCGCTATCTTGGCGAGGCGGCCGCCGCGTCTCGCCAACATTCAAAAAATAAATAAATAAATAATAATAATGATAATGATAATAATAATAAAACTCGATATGCTTGCATGTTTATTTGACGTTAACACGCGGTTCTTTGTTGCTTTCACGCGTGCATATAGTGAATGGCAGGGCAAAAACACATGGAGTTCTCGCCGTAAAGCAAGACCGACTCTCGCGATGCACGAGACTTCTGAGCCTGTGAGTGCGGGCCGAGGGCTCCTGCAATCGCAAGTACGGTATTTCCCCCACAGACCACCAGGGCGGCCGAGAAAACCTTTGTTCGACCTGAAATGACTAATTTAATCATCCAAAACGGTATGAAACACATTAATTAACTGAAAAATGTTGCATAGTATGCCTTTAACAGAGTGGTACTGTTCAGTGATTCCTCCTGTCTGAGGGTAAACTGATGGATGTAGTTCTGCTGAGCTCCACACATCTGGACTCGCTGCCATTGGGCGGGATTTCAACACCACATAAAACGGACGAGCCAATCAGGAATCGCCGGGCGGGATTTTAGCAGATGTGACGTACCAGAGAAGCGACTGTTTGGATCCAGGCAACAATGGCGGCTCGCAGCGAGGAAGCAAGCGGTAACGAGACGTCCCTGAGTTCCCATTTTGGGTGTAATCTCCCTGATTTCGGTGTATCATGATGGAATAAAAAAAGTTTAACGGAGCAAGAAGTATTTACCCGGTCCTGCAGCTGTCCTGATGTAGTAGAAGAGATGAGCCGAACGCGCCTTCTCTGCCCTGTCGGCGTTGCAGATCGGGCAAAACAAAACGACTCTTTGCCCGCCCGCTTATCAAAATCAGAGATGTCCCCGGTTTTCATTAGAGAAATCCGGTCACCTGGAAACATTGATGCTGCTGTTTCATCAGTGTTGTCCAATCTACCGAATATTATTTCTTTAAAAGAACTCTAGAGAACAGCTTCAAAGGCTTCTGTTAGTGGAAATGATGGTTTCAGTTTCAGGTACTTAGACATTGGTAAAGATGACGGACAAGTGGTTCATCCAATCATATGCAAGGATTTTTGATAAGGCCCCTCCTTCTGAAATACATCTCCAACGGAGCGATCCCAGATGGATGTGTGGAGCTCTGCAGAATGAAATCCATCTGGCGAGAGTCAGGTTAGTCTGAGGGGACCTGCTGATAACACGTACGCTTTCAATCTTGCTTTTGTTGCTTCTGATCCAACAAACCACAAAGGAAGAATTATGAATAACACAGATTACAAATGACATCCGCAGGGATTTAATGAAAGAACTTTGAATTGATTATAAAACCTACCTGGACACTTGAGCTGGGACCATGTTTCTCATCCGAAGACCCTGGGAAGCTTGTTAAGGTGCAGCACATTTAAAGTAAAGATTCAGAAAACTAAGTCGGCTCATCACTGGGTTTCATGATCTGCACTGAACTGGTTTATCAGAGACAAAAAGGTACATTTATTGTGACCGATTATTATGAGATTAATCCGTTTCAAGTTTTTCTTTTATACGTCTTTGCCAGGGGTGTCAATAAGTTTGGAGGGTACTGCCTCAGGCTACATTTGTAGGTTTACTGACAACTGCTGCACATCTGAAGCCGCGTTCAAACATACGCTCATCTGAGACTTCTTCGCCTGTGCAGTGTATAACAACTTTACCTCACAACGCCACATCAAAGGATCAAGGTTCTGCCCAAGGACACTTGAACAAGCGGAGCGAGATGCCGCTAACCTTCAGAATGGCCGCACCCTCTTTCTCACTTTGTTTAAGTTCAGTGTGAGCAGAAAACCGATGAGAGTTCACATCATATACGTGGTTAAATATTATTGTTGAGCATCTCCTGTCTGTGGTGACGAGTGATGACAGCATGAGAAAAATCACTGACAAAAAAAGATTTGAATGCAGGATTTTATCTGCATTATTATGTATCAGCATTAATTCTGATTTGAACTTTATTCGCTAAGTTTGTGGGTACAGACTAAAGAATTTCACTTTAAATTCTAAGACTCATAGAATTTGTGTGGAAAAATAAAAACAGGCAGCAACACGAACGGCAAAACTGTAACAAACAAAAAAAAACATCTTACGGGGAAAATGTAAGAACAGGGGCAGTATGTACAATGTGGAATATAGATCCACAGATTTGAATGGCCTTTCTTACCAGCAATTGCAGTCAGGCAGCAGCTCTAGATAAAGGTTATATTGTGAGGTTATATTTCTAATATATATATTAGTAACAAAGTAACAAAGTTACTTTATTTATCCTGCAAAGTTACTTTATTTATCCTGCAAAGTTACTCTATTATCCTGCAAAGTTACTTTATTCTGAAATCCACTGCAATTCACTGAATTTCTTAAGCTCTATGCAAACGAAATTTCGTTTTGTACACACTCTGTGCATAAAAAATGACAATAAAGTTTGTCTAAGTCTAAGTCTAATATCTCCAGACTTTTAGATTTGACAGTAACAGGTCCAGGAATGAATCTCTTTACCCAGCAACACCCACCCAGCTCATCCCACTCCAGAGGGAATAGATACTCCCTCCACGAAGTTCTGGGTCCTACCTGTGGTCTCCTCCCATTGAAATGTGACCTAAAAGCCTCCAAAGGGAGGCCCCCCCAGGACCATCCTGACATCCTCCACTGACTCCCTTTGATGCGGAGAAGCAGCGGCTCTGCTTCGAGCTCTCCCTGGATAGCAGAACTCCTCTCCCTATCTCTGATGCGTTGTCTGGCCGCCCCAACACAGAGCTCCTTTCGGCTGCTCCTGTCTTGTTCTTTTGTGTCGGAACATGAACTGACCTGTAAATTAAAGCCCCAATCACTTTCTCCATCTCCAGATCCATCCCACCATCACTGGTGCACAAGACATATTTAAATCTGCCATTGAATAAATGAGATAATTCTTCCTTTCTTCCTTTCTGGCTTTTGTAGACTCTAGCGAGTTTCTCTCGCTAGATTTTTCTTTTGAGACATTTCTTCAGGCAACTCCCTTTGTTGCAGCTTTCTCTGTGTAAACCGATAAATCTAACCATATAGAACGTAACTAACGGTGTGGCACAAGGTCATTTTTTTAAAAGGTTATTGCTATGATCTTTAAAAATGGTTTCAATGAGCATTGAGTGAAAAAATTTCAGTTATGCCAGATTTGCCTGGTTTGAAATTGGCCTTGTAACTTTAAAGTTCACTCCCGAAATTACAAGTCTATAACAGACTTTTGTGGTTTAAGTATAAACATTTTCATTTTTTTCCCCAGGTTTGGCTGTCCATCATGGGATGGAGATGCAGCTGCATCACCAGTCTTGCCAATCCCTTTATTCTCACAAATTCAGGAAACTGTATCACGTAGCGTAACATAACGGTAGCCGCACATTTACTCACACTTTTTTTTTTTTGGTTTGTAAACTTACTCAACATTATTTCATGCTGGTGCAAGACTATTTGCCTGACTAACCAGTTGCTCAATACGCTTATTTTTGTGTGTCTGTCTGTGTGTGTGTGTGTTTGGCCGTCCGTCTGTCAAAGACAGGATCACTAAGCCAGCCGACAAAGGAGTCCAGAGCTGCTGGTGTGGTCTTCTCTGTCTATCTCAGGTGGAGTACGTTACTGCTAATGCCTTCTAAGATCCCTCTGACGCTCTCCCAGAAGCCCCCTCTCTCTTCCACAATCCTCTTTGCTCCCGGTGTCCCTAAAGCACCTTGGTGCAGTGAAGGTGGCTCGCTGAGGATTGTCTTAATCTCTCCTTTCCCTTCAGAAAATGGCTAAACCAACCTGCGTGTCACTTTCCCTATAACTCCAAAACCCAATTGGTTACAAGCGTATATATTTTTCCATGTTTGCTTTTCTCTGTGGCGCGACGTGTCCTCTCTTCTTTTGTCATGCTTCGCTTTTATTTTAGAGAGTTTGGAAAGCGCCTGGATGAAATCAAACGCACAAATGGCTGTAAGTTGTTTTTTTTATATCATAAAGGTGATGGAGATTTTAGCAAGGGGGTCGAAAACTTGGATCAAGTGATTCAATCAGACTTTCACTATGAATATTATGGTATAGTAGCCACCCCTCCCCCCCAAGGCTCAAACATGAAAAAGGCCTTTAACATCAAAGACAAGCAGACTGAAAAATAGAAAACCACTACATACTGCAAATGCAATTTGTGGTTTTTTGTTTCTATTTTACCTGAGTTTTTGCATCGTTTTACATCACTTTGTGTTCACTTTGCATGATTTTCTTTTCAGTCCACTTCAGTGTCCGTGCTTGTCCTGCTGATCCTTTTACTTTACATTTCTTTGGTTCTTTTGAGCAGCTATTTTGGGTGTTGGGCATGGCTGCTTCTTTGTGTGGTCTTGTGATCATTTTAGATCTTTCTGAGGTTTGTCACAACATTAAAAACTGTTTCTTTGTCTCACGTCTTATTTATTATTGTAGCTGCTTGTAGGTCTGAGGACCAATGTTTTAGTGCGACTTGCATTGTGAGGAAACCTCAGATTGTATTAGTGCAGTTGTTTCTTAGAAAGTAAAGTGTTCTCAGTTTTGATTTTGTTCAATAAAACAATAAATGGCTGAATTTCTCCTTTTGCCTCAGGGCTCCTAAGTTAAAGAGTTGAGGTCATTCTAAGGTTGCAAAACTTCATAATAAACTAAATAAACTCTGAAAACAACAGCAGCAACAGTCGTGTTTTCTCTTTTCTTTTCTTTTTTTTTCTGTCGAACCAGTAAATCCTTTGCCTCCATTTTTGTCTCCTGTGTTTTGGGTTTTTGGGGATGTTTTTAGCACAGCTGCTATTAGCCTTCATATTAATCCCCTCAGAGAATAAACTCATTAGAACATTAATCACTGGATTCTAATTACCTCTCTCTCTGTGTATCTCTAATTCAGGTACTTAGACAAGCCACCCCTCTCTGAACCCACTGGGGAGAAGTTACAGTAAAATGAAAAAATAAATCAGTCGACCGAGATGCTTTGGTACAGTATGTACATATTAGCATGTTGTTTTCTAAAATCTCCTGTCTTGCCACTGATCTGTACTTTGTAAAGTTGTGTAGTGATGTTGATGATTTTCTGTTGAAGAACATTTTTTGATGAGGTTGTCTAAGTAGTTTGATCACTTCTTGGCTATCCCGGTACTAAGGTTCCCTCAATTCCATCTTTCTTCTTTGGTATATTAAGTTTAATCAGTGGACTCTGATTACAGAGTTCAGTTTTCACCTCTGCTGTCAGTTCATGGTTTTGGTCTTAGCTTTTTTGGTAGATAAACTTGAATTGTAAGCCTGCATGTGTGGAGTTCCTCAGGTAAAAAAAAAAGAAAAAAAAAAGCCTTGTTTTAAAGAATATTTCAGAAACTAAGCACATAAATCTCAGCTGAGTTATTTCAGCACACTGATTGTTGGTTTAAACAAAAACCACTAGAGGTAATGAGGTTTTGGAGCTCGATATGCTGTAAAATAACATGGCACAATATTTATTGTTAAAACGAAATCTGACTCGCAAAGGTCTATCCAGTTGTTTTATTTCAAGATGTGATCAGGGTTCCTAAGGGTGCTTGAAGTCCTTGAAAATGCTAGAATTTGAATGGGGTGATATCAATGTTTGGAAAATTCTTTGATAGTGACAAAAACGTTTTTAAATCCTTTTAAAACTTAAGTGCTTAAATGTAACTTTGGCTTAGGTGTGAAAATTCTGCATTGATGGTGTCTGTCTTATAGTAATGTATATTCAAGACTGGCTACCCCTAGGGTATTTGCAAAAAGTGATTTTTTTTTTACCATCAATTTATATTTACTTATTTTATTATAGACATCTTCCAATAACAGAATATTGGTGAGGTAGCATGGTACTAGAGTTAAACCATTAAACCGTTGATATAAGGCAGGGTAGATCCACACTTTCATGTTGTTGATGCCAAATTCTGACCCTAACTTCCGAATGTCGCAACAGAAATCGAGACTCATCAGGCCAGGGAACGTTTTTCCAATCTTCTATTGTCCAATTTCGGTGAGCCTGTGTGAATTTTAGCCTCAATTGTCTTGTTTTTAGCATACAGGAGTGGCACCCAG
The DNA here is from genome assembly GCF_011125445.2 of Fundulus heteroclitus. Classification (NCBI taxonomy): domain Eukaryota; kingdom Metazoa; phylum Chordata; class Actinopteri; order Cyprinodontiformes; family Fundulidae; genus Fundulus; species Fundulus heteroclitus. The sequence goes on from NC_046369.1 coordinate 2,837,649, forward strand.
TGTGGTCTTCTGCTGCTGTGGCCCGTCCGCCTCAAGGTTCGACATGTTTTGCATTCCATTCCATTCAATTCAGTTCAATTCAATTTTATTTATATAGCCCCAATTCATGATACATGTCATCTCAAGGCACTTTTCAAAGTCATATTCAATCAGATTACGCAGATTGGTCAGAAAGTTTCCTCTCTAAGGAAACCCAGCAGGTTGCATCAAGTCTCTCCAAGCAGCATTCACTCCTCCTGAAAGAGCGTAGAGCCACAGTGGACAGTCGTCTGCATTGTTGATGGCTTTGCAGCAATCCCTCATACTGAGCATGCATGAAGCGACAGTGGAGAGGAAAACTCCCCTTTAACAGGGAGGTGAACCTCCAGCAGAACCAGAACCAGGCTCAGTGTGAACGCTCATCTGCCTCGACCCACTGGGGCTTAGAGAAGACAGAGCAGAGACACAGAAAGCTCAGAAGCTCACATTGATCCAGGAGTACTTTCTATGTTAGATGGTAATAGTGGATGATCTGCCTCCCCTGGATGATATCACAGCTAAAAGAATGCCAGACCAGGTGTACCTTCTATGAAGAGAAAAAAGTCAGAGAACCAAAAGTTAAATAATGAAATAACAACAAACTATGCAAATTGGAGAGCAGTAGAAGAACTCAGCAGAGTGAGAGAAATATACTGTGATGTCCTCCAGTAGCCTAACCCTATAGCAGCATAACTATAGAGATAGATCAGTGTAAGCTAAGCCACTCTAACTATAACTATATTCAAAGATGCTTCTGCAGACCTTGGTTGTAAACAAGTGGTTATTTGAGTTACTGTTGCCTTCCTATCAGCTTGAACCAGTTTGGTCATTCTCCTCTGACCTCCTTCATTAATAAGGTGTTCGATCACACAGAACTTCCGATAACTGGATATTCTCTCTTTTTCGGACCTCTCTCTGTAAACCCTAAAGATGGTTGTGCGTGAATCAGCAGTTTCTGAAATACTCAGACCAGCCCGTCTGGCACCAACAACTATGCCACATTCAAAGTCACTTAAATCACCCTTCTTTCCCATTCTGATGCTCGATTTAAACTGGAGCAGACCGTCTTGTCCACGCCTACATGCTTAAATGCATTGAGTTGCTGCCATGTGATTGGCTGATTAGAAATTTGCATAAACAAGCAGTTGGACAGGTGTACCTAATAAAGTGATGAGCGAGTGTATAGTTTAATACACATAACATGGCATCACTATCTTCTAGTCAGGCAGATAGCTGGCTCCTTTTACTGTTGCTACATCATGCATTCTTGGTTTGAGAGATTGCTGCAAAGTCACAACACAAAGTGAATGTCCACTATTGCTCAAGTTAATGATTCAGTGCAATCTGCTGGGCATCCTTGTCCTTTTCTTCATTTGTGTTTACATAGTTCCTTAATTTCTTTAATCTTAATTTTTCTTTGTAGTTTTACTTAAGTTTCACCTGCCTAGTAAAGAGGATTTGTTGATTGAAATATAGTGTTAATTCAGGTAAACATTATATCATGGTGTTCTCTGGTTGCGCATTTATTTCTGTTAATAAATTCTTATACTTGAAGAGAAGTTGTCACTCCTTTATACCATTTGGTTGCAGAGTTTGCTGTTAGAAGAGTGCCAATGCTCGAATAACTCCTTCAACTATTGTACTAATGGCAAAGCCAATTGGCCTGATATTCACTTAACAGACACAAGAGTTATTTGATAAATATTAAATAACTTAATTGCACATTTGTTTCAAATCCGAGCCGTTTAGTTGATTCCTCGTCTGTAATTGTTATAGGAGTTTGTTTTTTTAATGTTTCAGTGAACTCATTGTTACACTGGTGGATTGCTTTTTAAAAACAATTAATACAGATTCTGCCCACCTGAGAGTTTTGTCTCGCAGGAGACGATGTATGAAATCCAGCGATGAGAGAGGCCGAACACCAACGGACACAGAAGCAAAACACCCAGGGGCTTGTCGTATTTTCCCTAGAAGGCTCAGTGTTAGGGGAGACGGAGTCCTGGAAAAAAAGCTGTGGAGAGAGCAGAATGGGAGTCCTGGAGTTTAGTGAGTTTAGTGAACCTAAAAGATGAGAGTCTCCAAAGCTTGAGGTGCAGAATTGTGTTATTGGACCAGGATCTGTAGCATAGATCCATACTCCACCACCACTCCATACAGATCCATAGATCTGTATGGAGTGGTGGTGGCCAAGGAGAATACCTTGTTCAGTACTGACCATAATTGTACAGCAGCCCCTACAGAGAGGGCTTGAAGTTCTCCGGTTGTGAGAACGCACCTGCTAGTCACACCCTGCAACCAGAGTTGGTAGACACACACACACGGTAACCTTCACACAGCCCTGTTGATACAACAAAAAGGTCTAATATGTTTTATTTGAAATTATGATGGACATGAATCACGGGAGCACTCAGTCTCAGCTCAATTAAAACAACTTTATAGGCCATTTTCTTCTTTTCTATGATTATGGGTGTTAGTTTACTCCATAAACTCTGTTTTGTTAGCGTTTTAAAATTTTCCTCAGAATTATGTGACAGTTAAATTAGAGCAAATAGGGATTTAATCTTGCAGGTCAAACTCCCCTAACTTAAAAGATACACCTCTTATAAAACACAGATCTTGTTGGAATATTGATTTAAAAACTCTGTGTCTCTATTTAACATGTGATTAACAAGTTGTAAACATTAGTTCCCATACGGACCCTTGAGATGCCTATTTTTATCTGACTTGAGGTTTTAAAAAAATAAGAATGCTATAATAATTATTTAGTTTGTTGTTGACTGAAATAAAGAAAACAATCAAGTCTGAATTTGAACTGAATATTTAGTCGAAAAGTTGCAACTGGGAGCACATTCTGCCTTTTTCCCCCCTCAATATTAACAAACCTGGTACAGCTCCTTATTAGTGGACTACCACTTCAGTTTTATAGGACCCTTTTTTCCCCCAACTCCTTATTTCAGTATTTGTTTTGTTACAAAGTAAGTTCCTACAGCTGTTTTTTTTTTCTGCAGGTCCATATGATGGCCCTGAAGAGCAAACCACAAAAGTGTGTTCAGTAACACCGTAGTTCCAAATATTTTGGATGTAGCTTTTCTGGTGATTTCCTGAGACAGAGAAATAGAGATAGAAGAGCACCACCTGCTGAAAGTCCCTTCACCCCTCCATCAAGTGTTGCACGACTTTGGATGTCCCGTGTCGCAGATCTCGGCGCATTACTGATTTATACATCTGTAATTCAGGGGTTTGCATGAAATGACTGTATTTTGTGGCGTCATGTGGGGGGGCATTTTGCCAACCTTTAGAAGATGTATGTGTCTGTGAGTGGGTTTTTTGTCAGCTGGGAGGACACTTCCTGCAAACAGGCCAGAGCAGGCTCTGGCAGCTCAGAGAGGAAGGAGGATGGCAGTGAGCCGTGGCGGTGAAGCTCCTTCTACTCACACGGGACCACACAACAAGACAACGCGCTGTGTTTTTTTTTTTTCTCTCCCTCTTTTCCTCTCAACTTAAGTGGAAACAGAAAATTAAAGCGGCATCAGGTTTTCATATTCTGAGTGCACTGCAGGCTGATAGGACCTGATACCCCGAAGCATTTACTTGGCTTAACCGTCTAAAAGCGTCGCTTTAACTCTTAGTGGTGTGTGTGTGTATGTGTGTGTTCTGGGTGGTACTCCTTAGCTGTCACCTACACACAACCTATGATGCAGGGTCTTAGCGGTAGCTTCTCATGGCTGAGTGCTCAGGACACACACACACACACACACACACACACACACACACACACACACACACACACACACACCCAGCGTTGACAGGTGGAGGTAAACGAAGCAGAACTCTGCTAATCCACCTCTGCCTGGGAGACCCAGAGCAAGAGGTGAAGCACGAAAAGAGTGAGGTGACGTGCAGGAGTGTTTTTCTTAAACGCTAAAATCTCACTAAATGACGCATCGCTAGAAATGGGCTGCGCGGTAAAGCAAGATACGCAATTGCAAAAGTTTACAGCGAGAGGCCACACGTGCAAGCAAACGTTCCTTTAAAGTAAAAATGTTGTATTATATAGAAACCGAGAAAAATACGTGGACATGTGTTTTAATGATTTACATATAAACATTTTGTTTTGAATAAAAATAATTTATATTTTAGACAGACAATAAAAAATATTAGGAATGCTTCAATTTTTATCAGAATCAGAAATACTTTATTAATCCCAGAGCGAAATGTAATTTTTTATTCTTCTAGTTAAGGCTTTGCAACATCAAAATAAAGGTATGTTTCTAGGATCACACAACACATCAATCACACCCTAACTTGAGCAACATGTATCTTCATTTATATATATATATATATATATATATATATATATATATATATATATATATATATATATATATATATATATATATATATATATATATATATATATATATATATGTATGTATATGTAGCCCAGAGTTCACACTCTCTTGTTCTGCAGTCATGCTTTTTAAAAGCATCATCATCTTCAGATCATTCATACTTTTCTGGATTAACGAGGACAATGTATGAGTATGAACTCTTTTCACTAAAAGGATTAACATAAGAAGCACTTGTGGTTAATTTCTTAAGATCTAGTTGTTGTTTTTTATAACCATACACATTTCTAGGGTGTGATAAGATTTTGTTACAGATATTTCCTTGTCCAAAAAAATATGCTCTGCTTTGCACTGATACTTTTAAACGTCTTTTGCTGATGTAACTCTGCGTCGTAGCGCTTGAAAAATATTTCATTAACTAATCCTTTGTCCATCCTGTTGTATCCGCTTTTGGTGGATTGATTCAGCATTGTCTAAGGAGTCAGCCTAAGTGTGCGTCCTCGCCCTTTAAGCACAAAGGTTCCTTCAGACTCCTGCAGGAATCGTCTTTATGACATGGGGTAGAATAACAAATTAATGGTCTTCTACTGTACAAGCTAAATTGTATACCCTCACAAAACATTTTTGGAAATAAGGAATCTTTTACAGGCTACCAAATACCTTTTATTTCTTGCTGACACTGCAATAAATGAATGCATTGGATTCACAAATATCACAAATATAAAAAAGACCACCATATATCGGTGTACTTAGCGGACATTTTGTTGGTTACACCAGTTATGAAAACAGAGAAAACACTGTGCTGAGGTCAGAGGAGGCAATTTTGAAACGATACCAAGGCACCATTTGCATAAACGCCCACATGATGCCACAAATGTTTACCTGAATGCACAACATATTGACCCATGAAGCAGGTGGACGACAGCAGAAGAAGACCACACCAGGTTGCAACCCTATCAGCAAAGAACAGAGATCCTAGGTTATTATTTAAACAGTTCAGCTGTGATATTCAGATGGCTGGACAAGAATCTGCCTTGAAAATACGGGTCCAAAACGGCCTTATAGCAACAGATAGTGATGTAGCGGCATTGCCGTGTCTTTTTGGCATGCTCAATCCCATTGGTAGTAACTGAGTGGCATTAAAATGACCCTTTCAGAATATTGTTGATCATGTTCATTCTTTTATGACCACAGGGTGCCCATGTTGTAATGGCTCCTTCCAATAGGATAAAGGACCAGGTCGCAAAGCCCACATGATCTCAAACACTGCAAAAAGAGAACAAAAAGAAATTCAAATCTTCTTGAAATTAGCATAATTTTCCTTGATCTAAACAGGTAAATAAGACAATGGAATAACATTTTGCACTTAAAATAGAAATAATCTATCTTATTTCAAGTGAAGGATATCTAATTATATTAATTTAGGGGTAAAAATACTCATTCCATTGGGAAATAGTCTTATTTAGCTGCTCAAATCAAGGAAAAATATACTCATTTCAACAAATGTTACATTCTTTTAGGTCCCTTTTTGCCGTGAACCTGTTTCTTGAACATCACACTAGCCATATTTCCATCCAACTGTCATGCGAAAAAGTAAAAGGAAATGTGAATTAGGCGTGTTTTGCCAACGACAAGTCGAGGGGCAGACGCCAGCGTTGTGCACACGCATGGGAGAAGAGAAAAAGCATCTGCCGCTGCGACAGTACAGGTCTTTAGTTTAGAGGCGTAATGTCTTCTGAGATAAGAAAGCTATAAATATAGAAGTTATCCGGTGTTCTCTCCCTAACGCATCGATTAAGGCAGAGACTCCACAAAGTAGCCAGGCGGATGAGACACCATGCCCAGAACATTCGGCCCGGGTCTCTCTCTCATAAACTGAATATCCAGCCTATAGAAGCGACTGTGGTAAATGGAGGAAAACTAATTTTACACGTCGGGCAATTGTAAGGGCATGTATGGGAAAGAGAATAAATAATATTAACTTGGAAACTAGCACCTTTAAGAAAACTACGTATCTTACCCGAAATAAGCATTTAGAAATTTAAATATGTCACTTAGAAGTGTTAAAGAACACTTCTAAGGTTAGCTGAAACGACACAGATGATTAACACAGAGAATGAGTGACAGTGTTGCTCCTTTCTTTAAGTACAGAAGAAAACTGCTAAAGACAGACGTGATCCAGCCTCGGACATTTAGACAACTCAGTCAATTTGGAGCTAAACACGGATTGAAGACACAATGTGAAATTGAGTAGTAAATTTATCTAGTAGTCATCATGAAAGCAACTTTTTCACCCATCATTTAGGTTGAATAATTACTCCGGTGCAGTTTTGACAAAACAACATTAATCTGCATGTCAAACCCTGCGTGTAGACATATAAATTAAAACACACGTGGAGCCTGACAGGCAGCCGGGGTAGATGTTATCATGCCATCCTCGTGTTGTTTCTTCAGGTGCTTTTAAAGCAAGTTGGACCATGCAGCTCGCCTGGCCCCTCTGCCCTTCACACACACACACACACACACACACACACACACACACACACACACACACACACACACACACACACACACACACACACACACACACACACACACACGCGCACACAAATACCTCAGATCTTTCTCCCTCTATGTTTCATGTCTGTACATTTAGCCCTAACAATTTTCAGGAATATATTCTTTCAGCTTTATTACCGCCGCCATAGGGCCGTCGTTCCATTCCTATAGCCGTATATATTTTTTTAACCTTTTTTTTTTTTCTTCTGCTTTTCCCTTCATCACTCTTCCCCTCTACCCCCCCTCTCTCTTCCATCTTGCTCCGCTTCCTTCTTTTCTCCCTTCAATCATACCGCCCTCACGCCTCCCAAGCCGTTGTTTTAAGTGAGTGTCATCAAGCTCACAGATGTTTAGCACCATTTTACCGTCGCTCTTTCACACACACACACACACACACACTTATGCATGACACAAATGCACACACACACACATACACAGAAAGAGGGTTGCTGGAGTAATCATGTCATGTAAATTACCCAGCACACCAAGAGGCCTCTTCACCTGCAATCAGGCTCACAGTGCTTCAGTCCAACCTGCATTCAGCAATGAAAAAAAAAAAAAAAAAAAAAAAAAAACTTTTCCCCCAAAATTAAGGCACGGGAGGGGTGAATTTCCTAATCTTCCAGTAATGTATCTTATGGAAAGAATACGTTCGATTTGATATCTGCACTATTGCTATGAAGAAATGTGAGCGACAGTCTGGGAAAGAAGCAGTGGTGTGAGTTTAGATGGTAAACTGAGACATCCAGATCCTCCGTGTGTCCCATCTATCTAGATATTATGTGAGTAGTTCAACTCATCATCAACCTTTATTTTACCAGGGTACCACTTCCTGAGAGCGAATATCTCTTTTACAAGTGTCCTGACAGTTAAACATTTAGTTACAAAAAAACAAAACAAAGAAAAAAACAGTACAATATCCATAACATCGCTAAGTTTGGCTAGCCCTGAACTTTTTAAATTTTAACAATGAGAAAATTGAGGTGATACTAGTTGGACCAAGTGGCTCCTGTGACCCTAGTTCTGTTGATTTGGGACCCCTGACAGCGTATTTTAAACAAAGTGGGTTTTAAGTTAGACAGTGATTTTAAATTAGATGGTCAGATCAGAGCAGTTGTCAGGTCATGTATTTATCACGTAAGACAGCTGGAAAAATTTATATTCTTTCTATCAAGAAACGTGGATTCATGCTGTTATATCATCCTGTATATCATTACTGTAATGGAGTGAATCAGTCTTTGCTTTCTCGTTTCCAGCTGGTTGAAAACATTTCTGAGCGTCTTTTAACAGGTACTCCAAAAACAGAGCATATCACTCCTATTCTGGCCTCACTCCATTGGCTTCCACTACATTTTAAAATTCATACTTTTGTTTTTAAGTGTTTGAATGACCTTGCCCCATACCTTCTGTATCTCTCTGAGCTTCTTCATCCCTACTCATCCGCTCGGCCCCTCAGGTCAGCTGACTGCATCTCCTGGAGGTACTGAGGTCTAAGGGGAAGCTCAGAAGGGGGCGGGGCCTTTTCTATTGCTGGTCCTCAATTGTGGAATAACTTACCCCTGGACATAAGAGAGGCTCCTTCACTGCCCACTTTCAAAACTCACCTTAAAACAAACTATTATTCTTTGGCTTTTACCAGAAGCTAGACTTAGTTTTTGTTTTAAATTATTGCTTCTTTTAAGTGTTTTTAAGCATTATCTTTTTATCTAAGTTTTTTTTTATGGATGTGTTTTGGCTTGTATCGATGTACACACTGCAAAAACAGACCATAAAATAAGTAAAATGTTCTTAAAATTTGGGTCTTTGTCCTTGATTTGAGAAGATAAATGATATTATCTGCCAAAGGAATGATTATTTTGACCCCTAAAATAAGATAATTAGACATCCTGCACTTGAAATAAGACGATGGAGATGAGTTGTTCCTATTTTAAGTGCAAAAATCTTATTCCATTGGCAGATCATCTTATCTACCTGCTCAAATCAAGGACAGATACACATATAACAAACTTAACATCTTTTTGAAATTGAGAAATCATGCCAGCTAGTCGTAAGATATTGGCAGGAGAGTCAAAACATTTTGGTTCACAACAAAATGTGTAAACTTAATGAAAAGAATATTCACTGGACAAAAGAGAAGTAGAAGTTTAGGAACCCCATTTAGAATCCAATTAATTGAATGTTTAACTTAAGAGGGAACATGTTTGTTATTTTGGATTAAAAACTCGAGCAAAACTCAAGTGGGTTAGAATTAAATTCCTTTTCATCTGGCAATCTGGGATAATTACGTTTTTTTTTCTGCCATTAGATTTGTGTTGTCTCCCTCTGCAGTTTGCAAAAATACTTGTCCTTGTGTGAAGAAGCAGAAACACTCATCCAATGAAAGTCTGTCTGAAACAAGGTTGTGTCTTTGCGTCACAGAGGAGAAGCAAATTCTATTCTGCAGCAAAGAATAAATGCACAGAGACGTCGAGTATAGATTCTCAAAATCACTCACTGACCCAACGGTACCTATTACCAAAATAGAAATAATTTTCATTGTTGGCATCACAGATTGTGAAAAATAGCAGAAAATTACAAAAACAGAGAATGAAACGAGGTTTATTTTGATATCATTATTATATTTCCTAGACACTTTGTTATTTCTTTGACAATGACCCAGAAACTTAGAATGGCACGATTGTTTGTGTTGCATGTCAGGCTGATTAAATCTTTGTTCAGGCGTGTTTGGAGTAAGTAGCCCCACAGCCTTTATCGAAAATTAGTTGCAATTGGCTTGTTTCAGTTCTTGTTTTAAAACCATTTTAATCCCTTATGCGTCTATTCCTGAATTATAAAAATGTCGGGTATGTAGAATTTTTTATTCACTAGATAGTAAACTCTTTATTTTAAGTTAGAAGCGGGCTTTACTTCCGTGAAAACTCAACAACACACGATTGCCGCACCTCTGATGCTGATGTCAGCCACAGACTTCAGATAACTCATAACTTCTTGCTCCTCTTTAATGAGCTCTGCTTTCCCCTGGCGACAATCGCTACACAAGAGACGGTGGCCGTGTTAATATGTGGGGGGGGGGTATCTTTCATTTTAGGAGGAGACACTTTAACGTCTGTGTCTCACATTGCTGCCAAATCCGGTCAGGCTTACTGCACTTTACCTGCCACTGGCCAGAATGCAACTGCAGCTTAAATTGTGACAGGCTTGGCAAGGCACAAATAAGGATTAGCGTTTTGTCATATGCGGTATATAGAATAGTAGCTGCATGTCTCAGTTCAACATAAAGTGCAACTCAGCTTTTAATGTCCGACGTGAATGGCGAAGACATGGATTAAATTAGGCAAAATCTTCAAAGTCATACTTTTCAGTGTTGGTGGGATACTTTTTTTTCCCCCGTGTGTATATATATGCGTGTTGTGCCACTAGATAACCATATGACCATATGTATTAATAGAAAAAAATTTTAGTGCATGTTTTTGAAGATTTCTCTGTATAACAAGCAGGTTAAGAGCTTAGATTCACTAGTGCATGTAGTGGAACGCCAAGCGTACTACTTTGCAGCTGTAATGCCTAACTTAGCTAATCTGTCTGCTTCCTTTGTTTTATGGGTAGCGATCTGCTTTGACGTTTTGGAAACCAAAAAACTGTGTTGCACTTCTCAGTTCTAGGACACCGTCCAAAGCAGATGTGTTTCTCCCACACTGGATGCTTATTGGCATCTATAAAAAAAACAAATCAGGGTTAGTTTTGCTATTTCAATGCAAATCATTATTCAATGAGATAAAGTGTATCCTTCCCAAAGCACTTGAGCAACCTTGTAATAAAGGATACTGTTGTGTGTCTGCCTTGCACAGGAAGCACCTGGCTGTAGGTAATAATTGATTCTGCATTGCTTTTCAAGGCATTTGATAATGTAGCTTTTATCCTCTGTAATTATGGGAAAAACATCCGCTGAAACTAGTGTACCCTATCCTGATGCACAGATAATCTTGCGCCCTTCATCCCATTAAAATGCTCTATAAAAAATGGGACAGAATCAAAAATCGACCCAGACTTGACTCATTTAATTATGTTTGCACTCAGTAGTTGGATTTTCCAAGTTTTCAGGGGGAAATACAACTCGATAACCCTTAAAAGGTGGAATACCAACTGAGAATGTCTATAGCTGCAGAGCATCCAGTGTCACGCATAAAATGCAGACAAAGTTGTAGCTTTAAACTATTTACCTCCACTTCTGACCAGGTGTATCACATTAAACGAGAGGGAACAGAACAGAAATGAAGTAGTGGTAAACAGTTAAACAGCACGCCAACTGTTTTTCCTATTTGTTTGTTTTGTTTGGATTGAACCTGTTTGTTTTTCTGGGCGTGGTTTCACCTGCGGTGGAGGGACCTCGTCCAGGTCTATCACACTCAGGTGTGCAGACTGCAGTATTGGCTCAAACTAAGAGGCAGATTAAGAGGGGTGACACTGGCCAGAGTAGATTTTTGTGTTGTTATAGATTTTCATGTAATGATTGGAATTGGTTTAAGATATTTTCAGTTTGTATTAGTTTGTAAATGTATTGTGTTTTTTGTCCTTTGTCTAATGTAAATAGTATTGTATTTTCTATCTTGCATTTAATATATCCCTAATAATGGTTTCTCCCAATTTAGGTGAATCTGAATTTAAGCTGTTTGTCATTTGTTGTTCATTGTTGGTTGGGTGTTCGGGGGTATGGTTGGTTACACTGCTGGCTACAAAGAAAAATAATAATAATAATAATAATAATAATAATAATAATAATAAAAGAAGAAGAAGCTTCCACAGATGAGACATTGTTTTGCTACACACGACAAAGTGTGTAGCATTTTGTCTTAAAATGCGCTCAGCAATTAACTTCTTCTCTCCATATCCACGACTTCTCACTGCAAAAACAGAACTAAAAATAAGTAACATTTTCTTTAAATGAGTGTATTTGTCCTTGATTTGAGCAGGTAAATAAGATGATTTTCCAATAGAATAAGATTTTCCCACTTAAAATAGGAACAATTCATCTCCATCATCTTATTTCAAGTGCAGGATGTCTAATTATCTTATTTTAGGGGCAAAAATACTCATTTCATTGGCAGATAATCTTATTTACCTGCTCAAATCAAGGACGAATAGACTAACTTTAAGAACATTTTACTTGTTTTTAGATCCATTTTTGCAGTGCTCTCAGCTTACAAGGACAAGGTTTAAGTACATAAAATCCACCTGATTCCTCGAACTCTTCAGACCACCTACAGTTGTTTTTGCTGATGCAGCATTTATCAAAACCATGCCATGGTCACGCTAAAAGAAATTAATCTGCTCGTCTCCGTGAGATCTTTGATCTTCGGCGGTCTGGTGTAGTCACCAACCGCTGACACGCTATCCAGTCAGAAACATGCTTCTGCTAGTCAGCCTGAACGCTTGTTGATCTCTTCTAGGCCCTTTCCTCCCCAAGGCGTTGGTTTAGTCCTGCTGCAAACTGAAGCGCAGATGGTAGAAAAGGTATGGAAGGGAAAAAAATAACATGAAAATCATTTTTTTGTTGTCTGTTTCACAAACTTCTGTGGAAAAGGTCATACGTCATAGTTGAATAATGGAAGAAAAGCTATAAGAAGAGTAAAGCTAGCAAGTTTGTGGTTTCCTTAGAAGGTTGAATCCAGATCAAATCTTGACCCAAGTTCTTTAAAATATATATATATATTGTCGCTGCCAGAAATATGTTATTAAATGCATTCCTTCTATGATCACAGATGCAGATGAATCAGTTTTCATCTCATACATATTGTTCTGAAAAATATATTTGTACAGATTTCTCTGCGCCAGCATTTTTTTGTCCCGCCTACATGTTTTAGACCACAAAACAGCACTTAATATTGGACAAAGATAACCTGAGTAAATACATAATGCTGAATTTAAAATTATGATGTCACTAATTAAGGGGAAAAAGGTATCCAAACCAACCTGGAAGAGCAGCTGCCCCCCGAAACGTCTCAAGCGGTTGCTGAGAAAAAAAATGCCATCAAGCTTTTTGCGACGACTGGGACTGAAGATTTTCCATCACTGTAGAGGAATTTATGCTGCTTCATTTCACAGAAATGTTTTAATTCAGTCGCACTGAAGGCTTTTTGAACACATACTGCCTGTTTAAGGTCATACCGCAGCATCTCAGTCGGTTTTCAGACCAGATTACAGCCATCCATCCATCCATCCATTTTCCAAACCGCTTTATCCCTCATGGGGTCGCAGGGGTTGCTGGTGCCTATCTCCAGCGTTCACTGGGCGAGAGGCGGGGTTCACCTGGACAGGTCACCAGTCTGTCACAGGGCAACACACCCGATTACAGGTTCAGGTTAATTTCTTGCTACCTGAAGGTAAATCTTAGCTGCAGACCTACATAGTATCCATCCATAAAAATCATAAGCATAAAAATCAAATATTAAGTTAAGATAGTTAGCCCATTAGTTAAGGTGCGTCATGTTGGGCTCTTGGTCTGTTTTCTGAACTTCTGTGACACCTTCTAAGTGTCCATTTTCCCCCAAAACCCCCCAACAAATGTTTTTTTTTTGGCAAATGTGGGGTTGGCTTTAAAGTCCACTTTAGTCAATAGTGGTTTTGGCTTTGAAACATTCACATAACCTCAATTTTAGCTCAGTCTCTCTCTTGTTGAATCGTGATCTCTGACCTTAACTGAGGCAAGCGAGGCCTGCGGTGCATTGGATGTTGTTCTAGTTTCTTTTGGGATTTTCTGGATCAGTTGTTTGGCAGGTGCCCTTTTATCGGAAATCTTCACCGCTGTTCCAAGTTTTCGCCATTCACGGACAACGACTCTCGCTGGAGACTCAAAATTCAGCGATTTCCAGGACTTTCCAGGACTTTCCTGGACATTTCTCGTCTGTTTTTGTACCTTGTTACACCAAGACATCCAGCAGCTGTTTGTGTCTCTCTCAGACACGCTCGTGCACGGTCACAGCCACGCACACACACTCGTAGCTCGGTTCAGGCTCATTCACCTGGGTGGGCCTGTCTGGCTGGCAGTAGTGTGAGGATTAGAGCTGAGATTAGACTGACAAAACACACACAACAACAGGAGGAAGTCGGGGTTGTGCATGCGTGTGAGGGAAAGAGAAACAGAGGGGTTAGACGGAGGGAGGAGAAGCAGAATGTGCGCACTTTTTTACGCACTTTCCTTCTGCGTGTGCGCTGCTTAGTTTTGCAGGGACATCCCAGACGGGTTATGCCCGCGCTCTCTTCTAAATCACCCAACCGTTCAAGGCAAATCTAGTATTAATCCTTCCAGTTAACAGTGCATTCCATTCAAACCTGGCTTTATCGGTGTATGCTAACATTGGATGCCATTGGAGTCGACTCATTCGGAAGGATATTACTCTGAAACCAGACAGGAAGCGATAATTGTTTTTCACAAGCGTCAGATTTAGCTGAGCCTGTCCTCAGCCTAATATTAAACGTTAAGCCAGGTTCATCACGCCCAATCCTGACGCGCCCTGAGTTTGACATTTCCCTCGGGTTCAAAAGTGACAGCAAAGCATGAGATGGCTTCCTCAAAAGTTGTTACGCCACTTTAGGTTATTGCTTTTCGAGTCAAAACAGGAAGCTACGGCTGGCAACAGATCTAAAGATTCAAATCTGAGTATGACCAGAAGTGGTTTTAAACAGACACGTGTTAATAACAGATAATAGGCAACAGGATGTAATCAGGACGCGCATCGCCGTTTGAAGTCAGGAAATGCAATTTCATCGGTATTTATTCCTTTAGAGCAAAAGTTTAAACCTGGTAACAATGTCTGCTAGGTGAGTCAGCACCTGTACCTGAGCTTTGCAGTTTGTTTCTTAATTTCCAGATTAATATGCAAATATGCCCCACAGAATTTTCCATTCTTGCCATGTGAATTTCATATCACAAAATGAGCTGTAATAATCCCATTATGCTTATATTCACATGCTTCAAGCTGAGACAGTGACTGTGCGGCCATTGAAAATGATAAAATAAAATAAAATAACCGATACTAGAAATGATCGTGCTCTTATCTTTAAGGGAATTTTCTTCATGCTCTCCGCTAGTAAACTATATTAATTTCTGGTGTTTTACATCATAAATGGAACATGTTCCACCATTTATCGTGAGAAGATAAGGGTCACACAGGATTGATAACTTTTTTATTCATGCTCACCCAAAATGTATTTTTTTTTTCACTGTTCCTTTTTGTTTTGCCTTCTTCACGATTTAATATGGCATAGCTGGCAGGAATTTAGCTACAAGCTCCAGTTTAGACCCTGTACATTTCTGCAAGCATTACCTGATCAGGTCACCTGAACACTTCTGAATTGTTGCCGTGTTGATTTCAGCTTGAATAGAGCTGGTTATGTAGCACAATGCAGTCAGAGTGTACCTTACAGTAGGAGAACATACTGCAAAAGAAGATGAAAATATTTAGAAAACAATTTTGTTATTCCTGATTTTTCTTGCTGGTGAATAAATGAATAATAATTAACTAAAAACTGTACATTTTCATTTTGTAAAAAATTTGCATTTTAGATCCAACTTTGTACCTAGAGGGCAGGTGAATAAAAAGTAAACGGTAAATGTTAGCACAGGAAATCCTTTGCGCTGTTCTAACATTTTAATATTACCTGTGTGTTTTTGCAAAAAAAAAAAAAAAAAAAAGATTTTAAAAGGCGAACACAGTGAATCTAGTCATCTGACTCTTTTGTAACTGATTGATTGATGCCGGTGAGCATGTCTCGATACGTCGGGTCACAGAAAGGGTCAGCGCTGTCAGTCAAGACGGATGTCGGTGTGAAGCTTTGTCTGTCACTGCAGTCATTGTCAATAAGCCCGGGTTCATTCCACGCAGTCTGTGTGTGTGTTTGTGTGTGTGTGTGTGTGTGTGTGTGTGGGAACCACCCGGCTGATGAGGGGCGTGGGAGGGATCTGTTGTGTTTACCTTGAACATTTAGTTGCCTTGTAAAGGCCGGTAAACACATTCCTGACTTTCTCCTTCTGGGTGTGTGTTCAGGCGCGTGTTTCTCCATTTGCACAAATGAAATATTAAGTAAAGATACAAGTAGCCAACTGCAATTGCACGGTTTACAGTCAACATGACATAAGCTCTTGGTATTTTTTTTTTTTTAAGATAAAGCCTTCCAGTCGATTATGCAGTTAACCCTTTAAAATCCACAGCTGCAGAGGAAATGATTCTTAAAGCCGCTGTGTGTTAAGTTACAAACGACCTCGCCGTTAAGCGCGTAATAACGACTGCAGAAGCCGCGGAGTATCATAAATGTGACAATGTCAACATGTCCTCCATGCATTAGCTGATGCTAACAGCTAACAGCTACAGTCATCGTGTGAAATGGTTTTTGGCAACGTTGCCAAGTCCATTTGTTTTCTTCTAAAATCATGTGTAAATTCTGTGAATCGCGTTATTTTTGGGCTCATTTCTGAACGTGCAGTCGCGTATTTGGACTCTAATATAAGGGACTTTAAACACAAGTAGAGAGGCCTGGTCTTGCAGCTGCACTACAGACCGTGAACAGGCTGGTATCCCTCCGCCGCTCCCCGTACGCACATAGAAGGTGAGGGAGCTGAACAACTGAGCCATCTCTGGCTGCCTGCAGGACAGAGTAGCTGCTGGACCACACTGCCCTGTTTCTAACATAACAGCAAAAATAAACTTCACTGTTATATTGAATTAACTTACCTGCTGCCCAGCAGAAAGCAGCAACCTCCGCAACCATTTATATAAATTATTGTCACCTGGTAATAATAGCTGCACCGATATAGACTGTCATTTTTATTACTTGGTTACTTTCTCTTCCCTCTCGCTGGGCAAAGAGTGTGGATGGTCCTCCATTTCAACAGAAAATGGAAACTATAATGATCTACGGTCGTCTTTGCTTGTTTTCTACTCCTCCTCCACCACCAACGTGTCTTCATACAGGAGACAGATAGGGGAAAATGCGAAGGATGACAAGTTTGTCTCCTTTCGGCTACTGAAATCAGAAATAATGACACAACATGCCGCCTCCCAGTGGGTGTACCGACACATACGTATATATAAACTACTAATTCTAAGTTATGAGAACACTTTAATTTCTAATGTGATGTTTTTAGACTTCGCCAGAATATGTATTTATAAACTACTAATTCTAAGTTATGAGAACACTTTAATTTCTAATGTGATGTTGTTAGACTTTGCCAGAATATGTATTTACTAAAGCAAAACTTTATTTTTGCTAGTTAAAAGCCAAGTTAGTTATACACTGTCCCTTTAAGTAATAAAGTATTTTTTTCCTGAAGTCTTTAATCATTTAAATTGAAATTTTCCCATATATGTATTAGCTTTGTCTGGATAAGGACTTTTTGCCCCCTGCAAGTCAATTAAGAAGGGGCAATGTTGCTCCATAATTGGGTTTTGTTCCTAAAGTTACGAGTCAACACATACAGCCACAGCCTTCAAAAAACAGACATGGTCAAAACATAATTTATTTAATTACCTAAGTTCACTGAGTGGAGCACATTACACACAAACAGATGTTTTCAAGCCTTCGTTTTAATTAATTATGTTGATTTTGTCATGTTGCTGTTTGTGATGGACCCAAATGCAAAGACTGACTAAAGGGGAAATTAGAGTCCTTTAATAATAGAAATAAAATGAGAACTTGCAGGAGTCGCATCGAATTCTAGCCAAAACGTGTATTAATTGTCAACCTGACATCACTGCATTAACAAGAAAACAGCATCCAGGTTTACCCGCATCATACCACAGCTGAAGATATAAACTCCTGTCCATGCACACATACGCGCCCTCCTGCCTTTGTATAAATCCGGCCTTTTCAAGCCCTTTGTTGGCATGTATTGTCTATGCCTGTGATAGAAGTGGTTTAAAGAGGAATGGAAGTTGTCCTGGAAGGCATTTCCATTCACAGCGAGGGCGGTTCTGTCCTGAGATAAAACTGGGAGAAAGACCTGGAGGCATCACATTTACGTTACTTATTAAGTGTTCCCATCTTTACCTATTATTTTGTGTTTCATAAGTTAATTTGTTCATCAGCTTTCCAACGCACGTAGCTTAATTGATTTGTTTTTAAGATTTTTAAAGCTCACAGAATAAGCTTGAAACGTTGCGACTGCGTTTTACGGCCTAGAATTTCAGCCTACATGTGAACAATGATTAAAAAGTGAATTTCTATTTGATTTAATATTGTTACTGCTGGGTGAAAGGGTCAAGGAATATTCTTCCTTTCATTGCTGCTCTTTAGTTGTTCTTTAGACCCCGATCTACCCATTAATACCCAACATTATAATACCTCAGGTGTAATTATCACTGAGTTGAGCTTCTGGAGGAAAATGTTTTGTCACTGTGAGGAGGACCTTGACTCCTTGAATATGTTCCATCTTTTTTATCCATTATGAAGCATTTTTCTTACAACATCCAAAGAAAAACTTTCATACTGCCATACTTTTTGTGCATAATAAAAGTTTTGCACCGTATGCAACAGAAAGTTGAGCTATAATCTACATATTTAAAATATTTTTCTTTCTTTTCCTGACTTCTAGGGTGGTCTGCACTGATCTCTTAACTCTGACATACCAGTCAAAACAGCACAATCTATGTGTGCAAGCATGTGTGTAGACGTGAGGGTATGATTCAGAACTCATAACACTTGAGCAAAGGCTTTAACATGCCACTATTTAGGGTTTCAGCGGCATTAGCAGAGGGAAGGGTAATGAGGAAACAACCACTTTGTTGGGGCAAAAGGATTTCTACTTGTCTATTTGAGCTTAAACCTTCCTTTTAGAAAAACTACAGATGAGTGACACATTTTCTGATCTTTAATAAATAAATAAAAAAAGGTTGTGGGCTAAGCGGCGTTCCGAAAATTGCCTGGTCTACAAGTTTAGAGGCACATTTTCTGTAAAGAAAAATTATGTTTTATACATTAAAAAAAAGGTCATCAATCAACTTCTACATCAGTTCCTAGAGAGGCACCACGTAGGCTTTTACTGACTTTGAAATCTGATCCCATTTGTTTAGGAGTATAACACATAAAAGATTTAAGAAATCATATTTTTTTATTGAACAATTAAATAAAACGACTGTTAAGGAAAATGTGCTTCAAGTCCCTTTACCGATGTATAATATAGGAAGAGGCTTTCGAAATTATTCCCATTTGGTTATCAAGGCTTCCGACCGTCAGACAAATATAATATTCAGCAAATAGCATGAAACAATATGATGTGTATGCAATGTAGAGGCAAAACCTTGATTTTTAACTTTTAATACATTTAATAAACACAAATGATCTTTTATTTTTATTTATTTGACTTGCCAATAACAGACAATTGCTACATTTTGATCCCTAACGAACTGATTGGTGGTTGCACTGCATACAGAGGGAAAGCACTACAAAAACGAAACTAAAATCTTGTTGAAATAAGTGCATTTGTCCTTGATTTGAGCAGGTAAATAAGATGATTTGCCAATGGAATAAGATTTTTGCACTCAAAATAGGAACAACTTATCTCCATCATCTTATTTCAAGTGCAGTATATCTAATTGTCGTATTTTAGGGGTCAAAATACTCATTCAATTGGCAGATCATCTTATTTACCTGCTCAAATCTAGGACAAATGCACTTATTTCAAGGATTTTTTACTTATTTTTAGTTCTGTTTTTGCAGTGAGATTCTGGGCAAGCTTAGATTTTAGCAACAAACTGTTTGTTTCAGTGTCTGTATGGTCCCAAATCAGTACCATTCAGGGAAAAATCTGAATGTTGATGATGACAACCACATATCAGAGGCCTGTTTTGTATGTCACGTATTTCTGGGAGGTGAAATTGGGTCGAGCCACAAATTCAACAACCATATCCTTGACTTGATAAAATCCCTACAGACTTGGGAGTTAATGCCGGTAACATCCTACAGCTGGACTTTATCTAGTTGACCCGAACATACTTGCTGTCTTACAACACAAATAAAGTGTTTTACAATAGATGAAGAAGATCAAAATGAAGGTGATTTTCTATGCCGGTCCATCTTTGTCAGCTGGCATCAAGTGATCTTGACTCTGATTAGTGATGTGGAAACATTTGCCAGAGTGACTGACTTACTATTTACTGTTTAATAAACTCTTTGACACTGGATTATGTCTGTGTGTGTCTATTGTTACACACCATTCATAACAATAGCCAGTGTGCTGTTCAGAAAGGTAAACATGTCCAATTGACATCCAGTTGGACATAGTCCAAGTCAATCCAATCCAGTAAAATCCATATTAATCCGATCAAATTTCCCTTTGGGATTAAAAAAGTTTTTTTTTAATTGAACTGAATTGTATTGTAATCTAAGTCAGTCAGTGCATATATAGTCAAATACACTTCCTGTTGAAGAGGAACAGCCCTCCAGCCGGATCAGATGATGGAGGAGCTGCTGTCTGCTTGGACACACTGGAGAAATGAACAAAAAGAGGCTTCCATGAGCCCTATGGCCAAAAAACTTGGAGCACCACAATGCCTATGCAAATAAGAAAATCCAGCTGAAGTGGGAAAAAACCATCAAAAGAAATATTATTGTAATATCGCTAATGTATCATAGGAAACCGGATTTGATGTTTTAATCTCTTCCTTGGATGCTTTCCAGCACACCTGGTAGGGCTCAAACAAACACACAAACACGATCCTCAAAGACTTACAGAAACAAATTGGCAGCAGGGATCACCAAACAGTTGTGCAAAGCTCGGCTCAGTCACTTCCTTCAGATACAACTTTCTGCGGTTACCGCTTTCTCTCCGCTTCTGAATGGAAGAAAGAAAAAGGGAGGATCGCCGTCGGAACAGAGACAGAGAAAATACGGTCCAGGTAGGAACTGGGAGATTTGAGCGCAGATAAAAGGCGGTCGAAAATCAAAGGTCTTGGTGAAAGACAAAGATAATGAGGCGGAGAATACATAAGGGGATAAAAAGAAAAAGAAAAGATGTATCTACCCCCCCCTCCCCCTGTTTGTTGACACGGTGTCAGCTGTGACTATCGGGTTAAAAACACACCGGAGATTTGTTTGCTCTGTGAGTAAACTGGCCGGCGTTACGCCCTGATTTCTCACAGACACACACGAAATCGCTCGCGTTGAGAAAAACAACGTGCGAGAGGCAGGTTGGCTCTTGTAGCAGGGAAACAGTTTGCAGAGCAGACAGAGGGAGAGGCATTAAGTTGATCTAAGGCGTGGCGCGCATTCACTTACCTGGTCAGGTAGGCAGGGTCGGAGGGAGAGAAGCTGCCGCTTTTAGGAAATCCTTCTATTATTATTTCTATCCAGCAGGTGCGCTTTGCATCCCTTTAAAATACGGCTTGGTTTGTGTTTCTATTTGCTGAGCAGTAAAATACATAAAGGTTTAGAAATGATTAATGGAAACACGACATTTTTGTTCTTGCTTGAGGAAAAAATTGTTTTGTGAAGAAATTAATATTGACCACTAGGGATAAAAACCTCTGACATATTTAAGCTTACTGCCCAGATTTTGCCTCAAAAATCCATAGACACTATATGCATAGACGCCTCATTACGTGCTGGAGCGCATCCTACGGCGCCGCCATATTGGATGGGTCTCTCCTGCTCGAGGCTGGCATAGGAGCCGACAGTGATAAAGACAGAGGGAGCAACTTTACCCGTATTTTCTGCAGCTTATGGTTGCATTAAGTGGCTCTAACTACTGAAAGCAGATCACACATTGTAGATCACCATTTTGGGCCGAGATTGGCTCTGAAGATTGAGCATTATTTTATGTTTATTAATGTGTTATCGCCGTATTTTACCTTGGAGTTATAGGGTACCAGCACATTAAGGACGCTGTGCAAAACAATTGTTTTTCAAGGGTCTTAAGCTCTAGCCTGAGTTGCAAGCAGGTTAGTGTAAGACACTGGAATGACCTGGAAATTATATATAAAAATAAACACTTTTCCAGGCCTTTAAAAAATCGTGTGTATGATTGTGTGCATGCGCAGCACACAAAAACATGAAGAAATTATTGTTGGTGTGTAGAGGCTCAGGATTGTACATGTGAGAAATTTAAATTTAAATGAACAATTCAAGTTGTTTCTATAAAATGTTTTAATGCACTGTACTTCTTACTTTTACCTGAATCGTGTTATTACTCAAGTATTCTTGAATACAATATCTGGCTACTCTACCTACTGCAAATAACTTCATGAATAAAGAACAGACTAGTTTTAACCAAAAATGCACCAGAGAGACAGAAACCCAGAGTTCATGATAAAGTGAGAGTTCTTATTTGTATACAAGCTTTGTTGTTTTAATATTATTTTCTATCTGCTGAGCTCATTGAGCCATTTGGAGGTCAGATGAACGTACAGTAAACAGTAGATATTGTCACTGGAAGTTCTAACATACTGCATATACATTAACTGCTGTAAGCATTGCTTTAAAGTGTAATGTTGAAAAAAAAAGATTTATAAAATAGTTTCTGCCTGAATTGGTTGTTCTGTTATTATGTTATTCTTTGTATATTTTTTTCTTTTTTGTCTTTAAAATACCAGATTGCATATTTTTTTTACATTACATATATTACATAATCAGCTGATATGATTAGTTACTTACTACTTGAGTTGCCTTCTTACTGAATATATATATATATATATATATATATATATATATATATATATTCTTTACAAATTAAGTAAGTTGATTTCACTGACCAAATACACTGCTTAAGAAGCTTAATAGCCTTTAGTGTCAGACGAGACCCGTCCAAAAAGTCCAAAATCAGTCCCTTTGCAAACAATATTAGTTACTGTGGTGTACCATAAATTAATTCCTCAATGCTTCCTCATGCCTGCAGTAAATTCTGTGCAGTAATCTTAAGCCTTCATTTACAGAGCCGTGCAATCAGACATCCTCTGAGAAATTAGGGTGTGAAAATCGGCATTACCGATAATGCCGATTACAGACTACTAACTTCTCAGGGCGATAGCCCTCACATCTTTTAGAAAGAAGCTGCTTTTGAGTCTATTTGTTTTTGATTTCATGTCTTTGAAGCGTTTACCTGATGGAGGTGGGTCAAACAGTGCATTGCCCAGGTGGGTGCGATCAGTGGCAATGTGTCTGTGTGAGTTGCAAGGGTCGCTTACCCCCAAATCAACTTATTTTTTTGCTAACAAACTGATAACATGTGATTGTTATAGCTGTCTACATATCCTAGTCATTATGTTTGACAAATTACAACATATTTGCTGAAATTCTGCCTTTGTGCGAGTCCGTCTTGTATGTCTCAGTAGCAAGTAGGGGTTTGAAGTAGCACAGACCATCTATGCTGATACTGACAAAATGTATCAAAACAAACCCATTAAAATCATTCCGTTGCTCCGCAGTAAATTTTAATAATTTAAATGGCACAGCGTAGAACAGCAGCTACACCAACAACGGCTGAACCCGCCAACCTCCAAGCCCACAGCAACCACACTAAACAATGGATTCTGCCACCAATTAGCAGCCAACAGACTGCTGAAAAGAGACTGGTTTTAATTTTAGTCCTTCAAATTCTTCTCATTCTTTCATTCTTTATTACAACTTTGTTAGACTTAGCAATACTGGCCTTTTTTATAGTTTATACTACATAATGACAGCTGAGATGTGCTCTGTCACCGCCCTGATACGAACAAATGATTATTGAGGACGGTGAACTTCTGCACAAAGCCGTATTTATAAGCAGAGACTAGAAATACTAGTTAGAATTAACACTTTGTCAATCTGCTGAACCATTAGCAGAGCACCCTGATCGATGCAACGCTTATTTCCACCAATCCAACCTTGTTTCACTTTTAAATGTGAAGGTACACATATTTACAAGAAAAATATTTTTATTTAGATTTTTTTTTTTGTACTAAAATTTCTTTATTGAGAGCAAAAGGGAAGCAAAGTCAAATTGCTTGTTGTATGAATGAGCTTGCCGATTAAAGCTGATTCTGGTGCACAAAACACAGTCGTGAGTCACTCTAACACAACAATGCAGCATAAATGGCAGAATTCTGACGAGGTCGTCCATGTTGTTGTAATTTTAAAGAATCTGGTCTAAAATCTGTGCCAGAACGTATCTGTTCTTTCTGTTGAAAACCTTGTAAATTATTTATTTAGATAAATTCTAAATGTTTTAGCGGAAAATAAACTCCTGGCTCACCTCTCACATTTTCAAAAGGGCTGGTCGGAAATGGATGACATCCGGTAAAACGCTGCGACAAAATACAAAAAAGAGGATGTGTACGCTGGATGATAGGCGGTTGAATTTATTTTTAGGACGTGAATATGTCAGGGATTTCTGTTTCATGTTGGTAATTAGATTAGCTAGTTCAACACATGCAGACTTTTTTATGTTTGTGAGAGGCTGTTTAACATCCTTTAACCCGCTAATAAGCTTTACACATATCATTAATAGCATTTGAGAGGCATTAAAACACTGATGTGTTGGTGTCGCCACGCATGAGACAGAGCTGTCATCGGTTTAATGCAGAACTCGTCCGTCTGACATTAGCATTGAACCCTTTTTCACAATCCTGGTAATCCCTTCCCATGACATGTAACCTGCCTTTACAAACAAAAAGGCAGACACAAACACACGTCTGTTATTAGAGAGGTGAAGTGTCGTTCAGGCGACTTTATCAACAACCTGTGAAAATGACTGTAAAAATGACTATTAGATGTTAATACTGATTAAAAATGTACAGTACATTTATTATAGTACCTGTTTTGCTAAGTTATTAGTACTTTTTATAAATGCAAGACTAAAATTCAAGTGTTAAGGTATATGAAAGTTTTAAAGAATGACTGACTATTTAATTAGTTTGACCACCATTGTGAAAATGTATTATAGTCTCTAATTTGAAGGGAGATTTTTTTTCTAGCTTAAAAAAAAGTAAACCCTCATTTACAAATCACTACACAGACCTACTTCCACAGCCATTGCTTATTCAGCAGAGATGAATCCAGAGTGAGAACGGTATGTTTAGCAAGATACACGGCATGATTCAAACCTTCTTTAAGCACCTTTTGCAACAATAACTTGACGGTTGTTTGGGTTTACCAGTGTTCTACGTTGTTGTGAGGACATTTCTAGAGATGCACCCATCCAGTTTTTGTCCAGTCTGATAACTGGGTTAAGAATATTGGTCGATATTAATGTTGAATGAATAAACTGTGTATCTTGTCATGTGAGTGAAGTTACCGGGCTTTAAATAAATGTACTGTGATGGAAAACCTAGTTTTGCTGTCTTATTTACCGCATATTTTTGTCATATTGCTAAGCAGAGTCCATGTAGTTTGATATGTAGATTGAGTTTTTTGTCAGTTCTCCAAGTATCAAAATCATTTGACTAGTAATGCAAATAAATTAAGTAAATAAGTAAGTCTTTCTCAGACACAAAAGGAAACCACCGTACAACCATAATCACATATACAGTAACATAGTGTTAAAACCAGTATTAAAAAGCACAAGAATATCCTGACATAAAAGTCTGAAGACTATTTATAATCCCCTTCTTAATGTTTCAGAGAAGAGCAGCGTTGTTGTATAGGTGGAAAAGGTTAGGACAATTCCAAGGGCCCCTTACTGACAGCCCCCCATGCCCCCCATCCTTTAAAAATATAGTTATATCAGGTTTTGGGATGATTTAAATTCTTTGTCATAAATTTTTCAATAAAATGTTATTCATATAGCACCAATTCACGATACATGTCATCTCAAGGCTCTTTACAAAGTCAGATTTAATCAAATCATACAGATTGGTCAAAAAAATTCCTATCTAAGGAAATGGGGCCCATAATTCCTGGCAGCACGTCTGGAGAAAATATTCTAATCACCCGGTAAGACTATTACTGACTGCCGCTGCAGTGCATTCTTCCAGCGTGCAATTGTTGTAAGAAGACAACACTTTCATTTGAACTAAATTTTAAACTAGCAGAAGAAGACTGTCATGGTTTTCAGGTGACGAGCCCACATGCAGATACGATCGGGAGGCAAAGCACAGTTTTAAGATGTTTATTTTAAGAAACAGGCAGATCTAGGGACGGGACTACGGGTGAGTCGGCTGGGTCAGAACGTCAAGGCTGGCGAGTCTGTAAGAAAGAGGAAGTCAGAAACTCTGAAAGTTGAACCAGGGGAATTGCTAGAAGTGCGCTGCTTACCATTTAGCCGGGCGGACCTAACCGGGAAGAAGTAGCGTCGGGAATACTCTATGATTCTACTCAGCTGGAGTTAGGCGGCTGGTGGCTGAGGGCGGCTGATGTAACTGGCGAGGAATCCTGAGCGAACCTCGTCGGCAACGGTTGACAGATGGATTGACCAGAGTGAATGCAGAACCAGCAGGAACCGGGAGAGGGGAACTCAGGCCTCGCTGGGTAACATCCAGGAAGTATGAGGGGAGCGCCAGAGCAAAATCTGAGCAGGCGGTTCTGCTGGTCTGTTTCTTCGGAACGAGACGTCAAGACGGGTGAGTGCATCCAAGCACAAAAATCTGAGGCAAACAGAGATCCAAAAATTAGTCAAAAAACGAAGAGCAAAAAACTCACAAGCTGGTGTCCGAGCGTAGGGACAGAGGCCACGTCGTACCACGACTGGTTAAGGCTCTGGCGTCTTCCATCTGTCAGCGCTCTGCTTAAGAAGCCAGAGGAAGCCGCCTGCAACGAGCTGCAGGTGTGGGCCACGCCTCCTCAGCCAACCAGACACACCTGTGGAATAGAGTTAGAGTAGAGCAGCACAGAGAATCCTGACACTACCCCCCCCTCAACGGCCGCCTCCTGGCGGCCCAGACGAAGAGGTGCTGGGCTGAGTAGCCCAAAAATCTGAAATCAAGTCCTTATTCAAGATAGTAGCTGCGGAAACCCACGAGCGCTCCTCAGAGCTACAACCCTCCCAGTCGACGAGGTATTGGTGACCCCTACCTCGCCGACGGGCATCCACAACCCTGAGAACCCGAGGGTTCTGACTGTCCTGGGAGGGTGGAGGGGGTCCGGAAGGAGGGCACAAGTTGCTGTCCAAAACGGGCTTGATCTGGGACACATGAAAAGTAGGGTGTACTCGGGAGTGAGGGGGCAAACGTAAACGGACAGTGCTCGGGTTAATCACTGTCTCTATCTCATAGGGACCAGTGAACCGGGGAGCAAGCTTTTTAGCGGATGGATTGGACAAAACGTCTCTGGAAGATAACCAAACCTTCTGACCGGGGCGATACTGAGGAGCTGGTCGGCGGTGCTGGTCGGCAAACCTCTTGCTCCGCTCTGCGGTGCGAGTGAGGGCAGTGATGGTTGATCTCCAGATGTCCTGGCAGCGAGCAATGTAGTCGTTTACGGATGTGAAGGGAATCCTGAGTTCCTCTGTGGGTAGAAGTGGAGGCTGATATCCCAAAGCAACCTCAAAAGGTGAACGTCCAGTAGCTGAGGTGATGTGTGAATTAAGGGCATACTCCACCCAGGGCAAAAACTTGTTCCAGTCGGAGGGTGAAGATGACGTAAGGCAGCGGAGAGTAGTCTCTAGTTGCTGGTTCATGCGTTCAGTTTGGCCATTAGTCTGAGGATGATATCCAGAGGTGAGTGTATAACGGGCACCCAGAGCAGAGCAAAAGTGCCGCCAGACCTGGGAGATAAACTGAGGACCCCGGTCAGAGAGGATATCAACAGGGATGCCGTGAAGTCTGAACACATGTCTGATAAGAAGCTGAGCTGTCTGGAGTGCGTTGGGTAATTTGCGGATGGGAATAAGATGACAGGACTTAGAAAACCGATCAACTACCGTCAAGATAGTTGACATACCTTGAAACAAGGGGAGACCGGTAACGAAATCAATCGCTATGTGGGACCATGGACGTCTGGGGATGGGAAGAGGATTTAACAAACCGGAAGGTGGCTGCGTAGAAGACTTATTCTGGGCGCAAACGGGGCAGGCGAGAACATATTCTCGAACATCCTTAGTCCATGAAGGCCACCAGAACCGCCGGGAGACCTGGGACTGGGTTCTAAAAATGCCCGGATGGGCGGAAAACTTCGTGTCATGACTCCAACGTAGAACCTCAGGACGAACAGACTGGGGAACGTACTTAAGCCCAGGTGGCCCTGTACCTGGGTCCGGGTCTAAGAGTTGGGCCTGTCTGATTCTGTCCTCCAGATCCCAATGCAGCGCTCCAACCGTACAGGTGGGAGGAAGAATCGGTTCCGGCTCCCTCTCTTGTTCAGAAGATGTAAACAGACGGGACAGTGCATCAGGCTTGACATTTCTGGAGCCGGGTCTGTAGGTGATGGTGAGGTAGAATCGAGAGAAAAACAAAGACCAACGGGCCTGTCTAGAGTTGAGTCGACGGGCTGACTGCAGATAGGAGAGGTTCTTGTGATCTGTCCATATTATGATGGGCTGCTCGGATCCCTCTAACCAGTGCCGCCACTCCTCCAACGCTAGTTTAATAGCTAGTAGCTCACGATCACCTACATCATAGTTCTGCTCTGCTGGTGATAAACGACGGGAGAAGAACGCACAAGGGTGCAACTTACAGTCTACCTCCGACTGTTGGGACAAAACCGCTCCCACCCCGGTATTAGAGGCATCGATCTCTAAGATAAACTGTTTGGCTGGGTCGGGGTGAACTAGTATGGGAGCCTGGGAAAAACGGGCCTTAAGTTTACTGAAAGCCTCCTCGGCCTCTGGACTCCAGACATAAGGTACTTTGGGGGAAGTGAGAGCATGTAAAGGAGATGCTACCTGACTATAGTTCCTGATAAAGCGCCGATAGAAGTTAGCGAAACCAAGAAAGCGTTGGAGCTGTTTGCGCGACTCAGGAACAGGCCATTCCACCACTGCCCTTATCTTTTCCGGATCAGACTTCACCTGTCCGCCCTCTAAAATCAGACCAAGAAAGGAAACAGAAGACTGGTGAAAATCACACTTCTCGGCCTTAACAAATAAGCGATTCTCTAATAATCGCTGGAGAACAAGACGGACGTGTTGTTTATGTTGTTCTAGGTCACGAGAGTAAATCAGGATATCGTCAAGATAGACGAAAACAAAAACATTCAGAAAATCCCGAAGGACATCGTTCACTAATGCTTGAAAAACTGCCGGGGCATTGCACAAACCAAAAGGCATGACTAAGTATTCAAAGTGACCTAGCGGGGTCTTAAAGGCCGTCTTCCACTCATCCCCCTGTCTCACCCGAACCAAATGATAAGCGTTGCGCAGATCAAGTTTAGTGAAGATCTTAGCATTCTGGACTGGTTCGAGGGCTGAGGATAATAGAGGGAGCGGGTACTTGTTCTTAACGGTTATTTGGTTAAGCCCTCGATAATCGATACAGGGTCGAAGGGTTCCATCCTTCTTACCAACGAAAAAAAAAACCGGCGCCCAATGGGGAGGATGAAGGACGGATTAACCCCGTAGCTAGAGATTCCCCTATATACTTCTCGAGCGCTTGACGTTCTGACCTGGAGATGTTGTAGAGCCGACTCACCGGTAGTGGAGCCCCAGGCAAAAGGTCAATAGCGCAATCGTAAGGGCGATGTGGGGGAAGTGAACAAGCCTGAGTCTTACTGAATACTCTCTGAAGATCGTGGTATTCCTCAGGAACTAGCGATAGGTCAATAACGTCCCCAGATTCTGTCTCAGGGGAAGGGGTAACAGATACAGGGCGAGCGGACTGTAAGCAACGAGAATGACAAGCTGGAGACCAAGATTCTAATCGGGACTCGGCCCAGTTAAACTGCGGGCTGTGGACACTTAACCAGGCTAAACCCAAAACAACGGGTGAACGCTTTACAGGGAACACGAAAAACGAAAGTTGTTCCCGGTGGTTACCCGAAACTATCACTACTAGAGGTCGAGTGCGATGGGTGATTAAGGTTAAACTCTGCCCATCCAAGGACGACACCCGGAGAGGCTCGGGTAAAGGTTCGACCGGCACACGAAGCTGATCCACTACGGTTTGGTCAATTAGGTTGAAGTCCGAACCGGAATCAACTAGAGCCGAGACATCGAAAGTATCCTGATCAAACATTAACGTCACTGGTAAATGTAAGCGAGAAAGAGATGGCGCCTTAGTAACTACTCGGGGGCTAGAACTATTAACGTCCACCGTTCTCCCCGTTACGAACGGTGGACTGGATCTTTTGGCCGAACCGGACAATCCTTAAGGAAATGACCTTCCCCTCCACAGTATAGACATAAGTTGCCCGCGAAGCGCTGTTGACGCTCCTTATTGGTTAAACCAACCTGGCCCAACTGCATGGGTTCGGGAGGTGATGGAGCGGACCGCGGTTCCCTATGGGTGAGCGTGGAAGAGGTGGATGATCGCATGACTTGATTCGGTCTAACTCGGCTCCGACTACGTAGCCGGGTATCCAACCGGATGGCTAGCGCCACAAAATCCTCAAAATCCCCGGGTTCCTCCACCCGGGCTAATTCATCCTTAAGGGACTCATCAAGAGCCTGAAAAAATACTGCCTTTAACGGTCTTGGTTGCCAATCCGCCGCTGCGGCAACCGTACGAAACTCCACTGAGAAGTCAGATACGCGTCGACCGCGCTGTCTTAACGAAAGGAGATGACGAGACTGGTGAGCCGAATCTAACTCGGGCGAAAAAATAGTCTTAAACTCGGTAACGAATTCCTGAAAAGTAACCCCGAATGACTGACAATCAGGGAATCGAGCCTCAGCCCAACTAAGTGCCTTACCTGTTAGGAGTCGTAATACATAAGATATCTTAACCTCATCTGAGGCGAAAGTCTGGGGGGATCGGTTAAACACCAGTTTACACTGAAAAAGGAAACCTCCGCAACTCCCATGGTCACCAGAGAATTTCTCCGGACTAGGTGACGCGCCCTCAAGTGGCGGAGCCCAAAGCTGATTATCAGTGCTCGGAGCGACGGGAGGCGGGGTGCTAATGTTTTGAGTGACAGGCGACGTCATCGCGGAAGTAACTGTGTCCATGAGCTGGCTACACTGAGCGGCTAATCTATGAAGCTGCTCCTGTGTTGAATTTACGGCTAAACCTAGCGACTGCATCTGCTCTTGCTGTGCGGCTAACTGCCGCCCGAACGTATCCGCTGGACTTTGGTGGCCAGAGCCTTCTTCTGTCAAGGTTTTCAGGTGACGAGCCCACATGCAGATACGATCGGGAGGCAAAGCACAGTTTTAAGATGTTTATTTTAAGAAACAGGCAGATCTAGGGACGGGACTACGGGTGAGTCGGCTGGGTCAGAACGTCAAGGCTGGCGAGTCTGTAAGAAAGAGGAAGTCAGAAACTCTGAAAGTTGAACCAGGGGAATTGCTAGAAGTGCGCTGCTTACCATTTAGCCGGGCGGACCTAACCGGGAAGAAGTAGCGTCGGGAATACTCTATGATTCTACTCAGCTGGAGTTAGGCGGCTGGTGGCTGAGGGCGGCTGATGTAACTGGCGAGGAATCCTGAGCGAACCTCGTCGGCAACGGTTGACAGATGGATTGACCAGAGTGAATGCAGAACCAGCAGGAACCGGGAGAGGGGAACTCAGGCCTCGCTGGGTAACATCCAGGAAGTATGAGGGGAGCGCCAGAGCAAAATCTGAGCAGGCGGTTCTGCTGGTCTGTTTCTTCGGAACGAGACGTCAAGACGGGTGAGTGCATCCAAGCACAAAAATCTGAGGCAAACAGAGATCCAAAAATTAGTCAAAAAACGAAGAGCAAAAACTCACAAGCTGGTGTCCGAGCGTAGGGACAGAGGCCACGTCGTACCACGACTGGTTAAGGCTCTGGCGTCTTCCATCTGTCAGCGCTCTGCTTAAGAAGCCAGAGGAAGCCGCCTGCAACGAGCTGCAGGTGTGGGCCACGCCTCCTCAGCCAACCAGACACACCTGTGGAATAGAGTTAGAGTAGAGCAGCACAGAGAATCCTGACAAAGACGACTTTAATAAAAACATCATGATGTCACACTCTGCTCCCTGTGCTGCTCTGGTAATTATCCCCTGATTTCCTGCACCTGTGATTCCTCTAACAGGTGGCGCTGCTACACCTGTGTGCAGTGTCTGAAATTAACTTCCTGATTCACCGGCCGATACCTGGCCGGTAGATGTAAAAATTAACCGGTCAGGTATATTTTTTACCGGTCAAAATATGAATCCTCACCAGACCTCAATTTTTATAAAAATCAAGAGTGATGTTATTTTTCGGGGGCGTGGTTGGCAGCGTGGCTGACTGGACCCTGGAAGAGAAATCTGTTTCCTGACTTTGATAAAAAAATAAATATTGTAGTTGATTATAAAAGACACAATATGAATTATCTCATTCACATCCAAGCAATAAAAAACACTACAGATTATCATTAGTCTATCCATGTAGGTGAATGAGGCGGAGTTTCATTAAGCCTATACATCCCAACATTTTCCCTCAGCTGCAACAGTTAAAGCACGCAGGGGTTCACGCTGCGTCTTTACGCATGATCCAGCTGCTGGATTTTACCATGGTGCGCTGGGCGCGAGGAATAAACAGTGGGGATGCATAAATAAAGACTCTAAAGGGCTCCTTTAGGGAGGAGATAAGAAATAATTGGTCTGAGCTGCAGCCCCCGATGTTACAAGTTCCTTAAAATGACCCTTTAGTAATGACTCTAAATTACATGTAACGTAATTTTGCGCACCTGAATTCAAGCGCAAGGCACCATGCCCACCGAAGCACCGCTGGTTCTATGTCGTTAAAAACCAAAGAGCATGAAATATAGTTACTGACTGTCCTATTGACTTTAATTGGGACATTTTGGTACGAGTGGAAGGACATTAAATCCATTGATTCACGTTTTGAAGGCTGGCCGTTGATAAAAGCACCTGGAGGGGGGGGGGGGCGCCGCAATAAGAGCGGCGAAGCACAAAACCGCAGCGCACGTAGTTAAAAAAAAATGCTGAATAAATAAGAACGAAACTTATAAACAGGCTAATTGGCGTTTTAGACTGCATCTGGTTAGCAAATCTGTTGTCTGATCCAGCGTGCAGCCATGACTGGTTTTGAATGTGAAAGGAGTTGAACCAGCACCGCAGAAGGCGGGTCTAGACTGAGCTCTGGATGGACAGAGCTGTGAACGGATCATCCGCAGCCCAGATGGGTTTTGTTATTTTTATGTTATTTTTATTTTATTTGGTACAAACATTTACTTGTCATGTGGCAGCTAGCCCTCTGAAATTCACTCGCCAAACGGGAAATTTACTCGCATTTGGCAACTGGCGAGTGTTAATTTCGGACCCTGCCTGTGTGTTGCCTATACATCCCTGTCTCCTCCAGTGAGCAGGCGCCAGATTCTCAAAAACCGAAGTGTGAGTAGATCTGGACTGCCTTCCTGTGAGTGACTCTGATTGATTGTTTGGACTCCTGCCTGTTTGTCCTCGCCCTTGTCAGACTCTCCTGTTGGTTCTCAGTTTCCGGACATCGACCTGTGTCTGTGTCATGACTCCTTCTCTCTGCCCTGAGGAGATCTGTGTCCTCACCCATCAGTGCCGACACGGAACAGCCCCTGTCTTCCTCAGTGATCTCCTCAACCCGCACACGGTCCCACGAAACCTCCGCTGCTCCACCTCCACCTACTGCCTGCACCGACCTAGGACTAAACTCTCCACAATGGGAGACAGGGCCTTCCAGGCAGTCACCCCATGTATATGGAATGCCCTCCCAGAGACCCTGAGGGCCCCACAAACTGTGGAGGTGTTCAGAAAGCACCAAAAGACATTCCTATTTCAAACGGCCTTTTAATCCTTACAAATTAAATTTAGCTTTTATGGTGTTTTATTGTGTTTTTGTTTTTATTATACTTTGGGAACTGTTTTTAACCCTTGCTATTGTAGCACTTTGAGATTTTATTTGAAATGTAAAGTGCATTATAAATAAAATGTATTATTATTATTATTATTATTATTATTATTATTATTATTATTATTATTATTATTATTATTATTATTATCATGTTGGTGGCTTTATATACAGTGCTCACAGCCACTAACCTGTCTCTCCTCCTTGCAGAGGTTCCA
Organism: Fundulus heteroclitus; assembly: GCF_011125445.2. Lineage (NCBI taxonomy): Eukaryota > Metazoa > Chordata > Actinopteri > Cyprinodontiformes > Fundulidae > Fundulus > Fundulus heteroclitus. The sequence continues at coordinate 2,871,634 of NC_046369.1, forward strand.
GATGTTTCCCATAACGGCTACACCTGTTTCTCTAATAAATCTCTTAAAAGTCTCTCTTTCAGGTCCAAATTCTGGTTCATTACAGATTCTTGCCGTCATAGTTTTAGGATCATCAAACATGCAGTATCTCTATAGATTTCAGGGACATTTTCTGTGAAATAAATAATTATTCAGCTTAATCTAACGTTAGGAGGAAAACCTTTTGCTAAAGTTTTGGTAGAAGTATTTAAACGTGCAAAAAGCCTGACTTCCCAGAGTTTATGATGTTACACAAAAGGAAATTTATTCCTGAATGAACACCTGATTTTACTGTAAATAAGATGATCAGAAAATCGACGGTCAGATTAGTTTGGGTACACCTATAGATCTGATAGTAAAACTGTTTTAAAAAGGTTGTGATACCTCAAAAACAGACATAGGTTTTCATATTTCCACCAAAGGGATTCACTTAAGTTTTGATCATCATACAAATCTGTTTGTCCAGCTTTACTGAAACCTCACCTGAAAAATATGACTTATTGTGTGGAAAGCATGTTTTGGTATTCAGAGTGCGCTCCCTGTCTACTTTAGAAATGAACATATGGAAGGGCAGTGTGAACACATGGGAAGAAAAATGGTAGAAGGGGAGGGCCCAGTCTGCTATCTGTCATGTAGAGGGATATATTTATCAGTGCCGCTTTTCAAAAAAAAAAATCTCTTCCTAGGAGCCGCTATTTGGCTCCCGCCAGGCAATTGCGACAGAGAAATACATTAGGCCTGGTTTGGTTTGTTTTGGTTGTTTGGAGATGCTACAATTATGAGATACAGGGGGGCTTGAACACGGTCAGTTTGTTGTTTTTATTTTTTTTATTTTTCACATAGCAAACCTAACGTTATCTCCTGTGCTTTTGCTTTCTTTATGCTTGTTTTGTTTTCCTCTCCCTGATCTTCATCTTGCACTTCAACCCTTATTTAAGGGATATTGTATGACTCAGGAGAGCCGCTGCACAGGAAGGATAGCGAAGAAGGAAGACAATGGAACATACCACTCCTCGATTATTACCCAGGACTGTGTGTTTATGCCCCGTTAAAACTACTAAAGTCTAAAAATAATATCAGATAATGTGCACACAACGTTTTTAGACCTTTACACCCTCCTGCTGTCACTGTTGCATTAGATTTTGAAATACAGAGAAGTCTATTGTTACTTACACTGAATAATTGACTCATTACCAATAGTGATGGGAAAGTATTGTATTGTTTGTCACCGTCGTTATCATGATCGAATCCAATTAATGAGAGTAATAGCAGGATTGTTACTTTTACTACTGTAAGTTCTCCACAGTTGGTCCCATGGGAGAGCCAAGAAGAATCAACAAATATAAAAAAATTCGGAAAGAAAATATATTTAAATGCAGTTACTTGTGGCTGTTTGGTGATTAAGAAAGTAGAACATCACCCCAGTTCTAAAGTCCTTACATAGGCTCCCTGTATCTTAGCGGATAACTTTGAAATACTTCTGTTAGTCTATAAAATCACTGATTTATAGAGTTGTTGTCAGTGTATCAGCCCTCCAGACCAGATGTCTTCAACCCTGGTTCTCCGGTCACACTATCCTGCATGTTTTGAGGCTTTTTCCTGCCTCCACACACCTGACTTGAATATGTGGATGATTAACAGGCCTCTGCAGCCCTTGATGGCTGCTAAGGAGGTCTTGCAGATAATTGATTTGGGTGCGGTGGAGCGGGGACAGGACAGTGGGTCCTGAAGAACAGGGTTGAGCGCTCTAGACTCCTCGGGTCTTCTGGCTCCATCCTACTCTGCACACCCAGAACCAGACATGGAGAAGCAGCAGTCCGTTTTTATGCTCCACTTATCTGGAACTGCTAAAATGATGAGTTCCTTTAAATTAAGAACCTATTTGTTTAGAGTTGTCTTTGACTGTTAAAGCAGTCTGTAGTCAAACTTATCCTTTATCTTGACCTGGTGCTACTATTCAACTTGGATGTACTTTCCTATGTATGCCATGGTTAAATTTTCCATGACGACCCGGGAGCAACAAACCGAGGCATTATTACGGTAAAGGGTGCTTATTGACAAAGATAATGGTGATAATAATGCGAGGTAGTGGCTGACTGGGGAGGCTCTGGTCATGGACTGTGCAGGGAGAAAACCGGCAACAACAGGCTAGAAAATGTCAAGCAGACGGATGGATGGCTTGATTGGTGCCGCGGGGAGGCTAGTCAGAGGCAGACCGAGGTGTGGTTTGGGACAGGATGATGGTTCCATGATGGAGGATGGACAAGCTCGATGAAACCAGAAGACGGCGGAGGTCCAGGTTGTCCAGGCTCGAGGGGTTCTGACTTTCCACGGAATCGGGACGGAAAGAACCAGCAGCAAGTTGGTAATGGCTGATCTGGAGCAGAATCAGCGAACCAGGAAGTGGGTGGAATCGGAATGGATCTAGGAGATATAATGGCAGGATCAGTGAACGGTAAACATGGGAGGACGAGAACATCGAGGAGCTGAGACAGATCAGGTACTGCTCTGACCCCCCCCCAAATACTCGCCCTAATCAGCAGTGGAGGGGAACACCTGCGTCCGCCCGTTATGCCTCGCCGCAGACAGGTAAGAACAACACACACACCACGGCGGGGCCCGACCCACATACCTGACGATGTATGTTTTATTTTCTGTTCATATACAGCCCTTTGAATTGTCTTGTTACCAAAATGTGCCTTACAAATAAACTCGCCTTGTCTTAAAACGTCACACTTTGTTATGTAACTGCTGTCCTAAAGAGGACTATTTCAACATTGGGATGTTTACCGTGAAATGCAGTCACAGCCACACAGCTGCCTAAAAAGTCATCAAAGAAATCATTATTATTACAATGAATAACATCAAATATGACCTTCCATGATAGCCAATAACATTAAAAGTAAAATACTTTTTTTTTTCAAAATAGGGTATAACAGCAGTTTGCAACCACTTTAATTTCAAGAGATTTTACAAGACAAAAAGATCCAAATTATATCCAGAAATATATGATCCTCATAATACAGGGATATGGTAAGGTTTAAATTTAATTACAATCATTCAAATATGGTCCTATATTACAGTTAAGTTTGGTTTATGTAAGTTGATAAATAAAAACATTTCAATCTGAAAAACTCAGACGGAGAGAAAAGACAATTAGAAGAAATTATTGATACAATATTTTAAGACTTTGGCGCTCAGACCTGAGCAGGAAACATTCACGCTGAATTATACTTCAATATGTATAAGCAGGTGTATGAGAACAGGGATGTTCAGGCCTGAAACTAGTGGTGGAGTGGAAATAGATGAAGTTGGTTTAGTCCTTAAACGCTGGTTTGCGAGATGATCTGCTTGAGCTGAATTGGTGGGATCTAGTAGACTGCATAAGGTGGTACCATTACTTCACTCAGGGACCCGGAGGATAGATGTCCAACTTGGATAAACACAGGTTTGCATGACTGGTCAAGATGAGCAAGCATGAAGCGACTGTGGAGAGGAAAAACTCCCCTTTGGGAAGTAAGCTCTGGCAGAACCAGAGGTTGGTTGAATCAAGTCATCAGAGTCCAAATCAGACATTGCGCAGCCACTGCTTGTTTGCAGGGTAGAAGGCTGAGACGTGGATTTGAAGTTGAACCCAGGATGCTGATTGGCTTCGTGGAGGAGCAGTTCAAAGCTGATTGGCTTGCGTCGGAGGCGGATGAGTCTCTGATTGGATGGAATTGGCAATAGAGTTTCTTTAATTGAATTTCCCTTTAAGCTTCATTTCTACTGAGCCAAACATATGGAGTCAAAAATTGCTTCGCAGCAATCTTTTCTCTGACCAAGCATGTGGCGACAGTGGAAAGGAAGAACTCAAACTAAGATCATCGTGTAAAAATGCAGTGTAATAATAATAGAAACTGACAGAATAAAGAACAAATCAAGGCAGGACAACAGTTCAAATGATCCATTTTATCCCAAGTAGTTCTATTCAAAGATGCACTCCTTTGTTCCAGTATTGTGAATTTTGTAAATCTTTCCACACTTTGTTCCAGTGTGGAAAGATTTATAAAAAGAAATGTTAATGAAATTCTATAAAATTCCTAATTTATCATGGCAGAAATCTGTGTTGTTCTTGGCTTGAGCTATTTAGCTCGTTTACAGTCAAGTCTTGTTCTTCTTCGGTCTTCTTATCCAAAGTGATAACATTAAGGGAGCTTGTTCCTGCTAGTAAGACACTAACTGCTTGTAGTCTCTCCACAATTTCTCCTTTAATTTGGGAAATCTTGATTCAGATATCTTTATTCCTAAAACCAATCAGTCATTTATGATGGCAAAAATCTTTCAAGTCTTTCAATGACAATATTTCCATCATCCTGCAGAACTAAGTTGAAAATAAAACACAAGAAGAACATTAACATTGATGGCTATTTTAATATCTATATAAAATCCAAATTAAAATGTTTCTATTTAGGCATCAGGTTTATTTTAATAGAAATCTGAAGCAGAGGGATAATACAGAATGGTCTGCGGACTGAAGTCAGGCTGTAGTTTTTCTAATCCTCTCTCCCTGTGGAGCAGGCAGATGGTTATGACAAATAAAAGGGTGCAACAGGAGTGTCAGAGTGTGTGTATGCGTTTGACAGACAGCATGTTCATGTGAGTCCGTTTCAAAGGCTCTTCTCAAGCCGACCTCTCCTTTAATTCTGCAGCCCAGCGGGACACATTCTCCGACATGCACTTGCACAGAAATAACCCAGAAGAAGCTAATCGGGTGCAGGCAGCATGTCTCCATGTGAACACCGGCGTCTCTCTTCAGGCTGGTGGCAGCTACACGGGCCCAGGGTCTGAACACTGACATGCTGATGTTGTGACCTATAATCAGCAACATCAGACTTGTTGGGTTTTTTTTTTCAGTCAAGACATGAATTTGAGTCACAAGTTTAAAAGTTCAAACATTCACAAATTTCTCGTAGAGAAAGCTAAAACTGAACATGACTCAGCGCTGCGACAGAGCTGATTCAGCACTTCCCAAAGGTCTATTGAGATGTTATGGGAGCCTTTCTACTGTGTTTAAATCCAATTTAGTGCTAGCTATTGCTTTCAGTGAAAGTCATAAAACAAAATAAAAATCAAAATGATAATGAGCGCGTTACCTTCACAGCAGAACAGCAGCACTCTTTGTGTCCATCCTTTTATGTTTGCTGCACTTTGTAGCAGCTGTGGTTGTTTTAAAATGCTTTAGAAATAATTAAAGTTTTATTTTCACTATTTACAACATCTACCCATCTATCATCTATCCACGCAGGGTCACTGGTGCCTATCTCCAACAGTCATTAGGCATAAGGCAGGTATTATTCAACTATGGATGTGTATTTTATCAACACTGGTTTACGTTATATACTGTGGCTTCATGCATGCTCAGTATGAGGGATTGCTGCAAAGCCATCAACAATGCAGACGACTGTCCACTGTGGCTCTACGCTCTTTCAGGAGGAGTGAATGCTGCTTGGAGAGACTTGATGCAACCTGCTGGGTTTCCTTATAGAGGAAACTTTCTGACCAATCTGGAGGATCTGATGGAGTCTGACTTTGGAAAGAGCCTTGAGATGACATGTTTCATGAATTGGCGCTATGTAAATAAAATTGAGGAGATAGGCACCAGCACCCCTCGCGACCCCATGAGGGATAACGCGAGTAAGAAAATGGATGGATGAATAAAATTGAATTGAATTATTTTATAAGAATATCAAATTAGAGACAAACCTTCCAGTTTTTTTGATCATCACAGACTTTGTTAGATTTTGGATCCATTGGGTTTTTTTCTTCATGAGGAGACTCAAGGAACTCCTTTTGAGATTTCTCAGGAGAACGTCTCCCAGGAACAGTAAAGTCAACGTTTCCCATTAATACAAAAGGACACACTGAATTCTCCTGTGTACCCCCCCCCCCCCTCCACACGCACACACACACCAGGGCAGACACAAATACAGGCTCAGGCAGATGTAGGCCCGAGCAAACATACACACAGAGCAGCTGTTTAAACTCTCCATAGAGGCTTCACTTTGCTGAATGATGGCCTTGATGCAAATATGGACAAAAACAAACAAAAAAAAGCATCCACAAAGAGACAGACATACAAGATTAAGGTTCAACATATGGGACATTATTAAAGACAAGTGTGTTTGTAAGCACTATGATTGCCAATGACACAACAGTAATCAAGCATGTAGTCTTTAATATGAATGCAAAAAGTACAAAAAAAGTACATTAAGCTGTATGAAGCTGGTGGGACTGACATGAGAGAGATTGGCATATGTTTTGTTTAAACATTGTTAGAATTATGAGCAAAAAGGACAAATTAGCTAAAACACGTCTTGCATTGATCTATTCCTGCATACAACTTCTAAGTATTTCATAATAAACACCATGGCTTGAACACAAACGAATACAAATTACGTTTTGTTTTGTCTTTACGGGGCGACTGGGTCAAAATGCACCCACATGCACACAACATGCACAATTAAAGAACGCCACAAGCAATCACACTTTTCTATATTAATCGTTTCAAGTAATCTTTGAGCAAAAAATTCATGGGATGATAAAATATTCAAACATTTAGAGAGGAGAATGATTCGATTCATCAAACTTAAGTTAAAGTTAAAAAGACAATTGTTACTCAGTGCACAAGAACACTTATATATACCTGGCAGGTTTTGTCATCTATTAATTTAACTATCAGTTTGAAAAAGGACCAGAAATGCAGATTGGAGCTCAGAAGCAGCATGGTGAATAAAGATTTAATCATGATTTTGATGAAGATTTAATAATGACAATTGGTATTTGATTCAGGTGAGCTTGATCAGGGGGAAATGGAGCAGCTGTGGCAGAATAACTAAACACAGAGAACAAGTTTAAAACTGGTGAATTAAAAAAAGAGCACAATCAGAACTCAAGAATAAGTAAGAAGCTAAACACAAACAAATAAACAGCAAGATAACTTAACCACGCTAAAAAAACACAGTGGGATGAACAAATACAGAAAACCCCAAAAGTAGATAACAACTAAGAAACAATCAGAAAGCAAAAACAGACAAAAAAAAATCCAGAGTTCAAAGAAAAGCATCTTGTAAAAAGATAATAGAAAAAAACATAATAATTTATCTAGTCATTGGTATTTTAATAAAAATCGCCATGCAAAAATTATTTGTACCAACCTAAATAATCAATGCAGTATTCAATACTGGCATCATAGCAATAAAACCACTTAAACAGTTTATGACCTTTTTGCATTTTACCTCTTCTATCTTTTATGATTTGGCTTTAGAAATGACATCCTGGTCTTTGAGGTCTTTTACACACGTAGCCAGGTATTTAAAAAAACTAATATCCTCTGAAATCATTTAATAAAATACTGTACACACAGGATTGTTTTTATAAATGTTGTCGTTCTCACAAACCCATCTAAATTCACCAATGACTATTGTTTTAAACCTTTAGAGGCATAGGGGGCGGGCAACTAGTCAGAGTCCTTCAAAATAAAAGCGATGCTGAGCAGCATTGTGACTGTAGAGGCGATTCTAGACCACATTTATCAAGGATGTTTTTTCATGGAGGCACAGAGCAAAATAAAGAAACAAACAAAAAACAGGGCAATATTTCATCATTTAATATATTAATTGAGCCAAAGAGCCATTTGCAGCTCTTGAAGTGCAGGTTGCAGATCTCAGAGATGAAAACTGTGAGCCCACCTTAATACTAAGTGCGACAGACTTATTATTTAATCATTGCTAAAGCAAAACTCTGAAGGTAAAATGCTTAATTGCAAGGGACCAACCAGCGACAGTTTCAATGCCAGCGCATATTATCACAAGAAATTGATTTAGTATTGTGTTTTAGTACAGGCCAGTAGAACTGGTCTGGCCACTGTTATGGCCCGTGTCTAGAACTGCCCATGTGTCTGTGTAAAACAGCTGACAAGCGCCTTTTCTCCTTTGCACATCGTCATATTGGAGCAGCTGGGCTTGTTAAAACAAAACAAGCAAATAAAAAAATAGAAAGCCTCTGAACTAGCTGTTTATATTGTTCAGTTTATGCTTTTACGTTGAAGTTTCAATATGGAGGTGAAAACAGGAAATGCTGTGCCTGGCAGAGATGACATCAGTTGGAAATAAACACTAGAGATGCTGTAGGTCAGTAAATTTGTCCAGTTTAACATTGATTAGACACATATTCTTTACAATCAATCACAACAACGTCGAAATCAGCTCCTCTTTAACAGCATTATTTTTTTTTACTCCACTGTATGGCCAAGTCTATAACATTTGGCGTCAGCACCGTGAAAACTGTCTTGTCATGCAAACAGGCAGGCACAAAGACGGCGTTCTTAGAAATCCCCGCTTTGGCCTGAGTTTTCAGAATCACCCGTTTTTAGGCCAGTTAAACGCCGTTCATGTGTGGATGAAAAGCATAACCGCATAAAAATGTATCCGTTTACCCAGATACCCAGCTGTGTGTGGACTAGACCTGAGGTTGGAAGGTCTCAATGCCATCACCCTAATGTTTTGCTCACATCACAGATTCTCTATCAGATTCAACTCCTGGATTCTGGTCTTTACAGTATATACAACTACATATAACATTAGAAATAAATTAGGCTAAGCTATCTAAAATGGGATCGGCAGACACTACAGAGAAACATTACATGTTTTGCTGGTATCGCAGTTTTTTGAAATATGTTTAGTTTTTCTCAAACTTTTTTCAATCTGGATTCATCTTTATATTTACTCTGGGCAGATTTAAAGGAGCAATAAGCAAAAATTCATTATTTTAGATAGAACTAAAAATACATTTTGTGAAGAACCAGGTAATTTTTTAGATGGACTATGGTTAACCTCACACACTATCTCTCTGTGTTGTTCTCCTATCTTTCGTTTACACAGCCGGGTCATGAACAGCTGCCACTCAGGGCTAACCCACTCCCTGCCCATAAAATGCATAAAAGGCACAAAATGGCGGAGAGCGCACCCATCGGATCAAAACGTTCTCTTGCTAACGGCATTATAAAGTTATGAGTTACTTACTTCTTCACTATACATGTTCTTCTGAAAGGTGATGCTGCTTTGCTGTGTATTTATCGTTTGCAAATAGACTCACACCAGCTGATGGGTGAGAAGGGGAAATGGGTGCCGAGTGCTGGAGCGAGGTAGAGATGTCGCACATCTTGTTTTGGTCTACAGACAGTGCTCAAGCTCCACCTAGTGGTGAAATATCGCTTTACGATTAAAGTATTCATTTAATTTTGCCACTATACTTCTTCTAACTGGAATTGAAACTGTTCATATTTTTTGGATTGGCTCAGCTGCCGTTTGGAGTTGAGTCTGTTAGAGCATTTGTGGAGGAAGCTGATGATTAGGGTGATGGCAGTGAGACCTTCCAACTCTAAATACTTGAGACAAATGTCCAAAATACCAGGGACTACATGCAAAAGCGGTCAACAATGATTAGAAGCGTTTGATTGATGTAATGCAAATAAAGTTTTCTCCATTGATTATTAAAACAGGGATAAATGAATTAGCATTTTCAAAATGGATAGTATTTTACCGTGGTTTGTTATTTTTTAAAGATAAGTTTCTAATTTCATATTGGAAACAAACCTGCTAGTTGAATTATAGATGATTTTGATTAATCTAGTGTCCATGATCTCTATTGGGAGGATTTGTGCCCTGCAGGCTACTGTAGAAGCAACCTGTTTTAGAAGCCGTCAAATTCAGCCATCTGGATCCCAAATCTTTTCTGATGGCAGCAAGATGCCTTTGAGACATTTATGTGTGCCATAAGTGTTTCATTAGTTTAATCACGCTGCCAACGACAGTTTATTACAGAGCAAGTTGCTCAGGTGGATTTAGGCCACTGATGACAGAGAGAGAGAAAATAGGTTGCTGACAGGTTAAAGATTAGCCTTCTTTATGCTGAAATTACTTCATAGCTTGGATTTTTTTCCCCTTCATTGATAGTAATGATGGAGGTATTAAATGAGGTGTGGACGATAGAGTTAGTCTCGTCATATTGCTGTTATATACACAACTGTCAGCCCTAATTTCCTTACTCCGGTGGCAGTAAGACATACCACACGGGTTGTTTTCTTTGACCTGTGCTCCTCTTCTTATTGCTGTCTGGGCTGCTTTTGAATCTTCCTTTTGTTACCGGGCACATAATTAATAGAAAAAAAAAATGTTTTGCTTTATGTTAAGATGATTTGGGTAAAGAAATCCGTCAGTGATGAACACAAGTGAAAACTTAATGAGCCGTTGGGCTGTAAAAACATTTGTGTGTGTGCATCGGCGGCTGCGGTGGAGTGCGCTTTATCTGTCTGGTTTTATCTTTCCACCCCTCCTCTCTCTTTCTCTCTCAGGATTAAACATGTTTATCAATTATCACTCCATCTTGCCTCCAGCTCTCAGCACGCCACACAGCTAATTGAATCATTAAACAATCGCTGCTCCTCGGGGAGTGTGTGTGCGCCTGTGACGCCGTGCGTGCAGGAGAGTGTGTGCAGAGGGTGAAAGTGGGGAGTTGTTTGCAAACATGATAATGCCCTCGGGTGCCTGCAATGCACTTGTCAGATATGTTTATTAATTTATGACACACACGCTCACAGATGGGCCCTGGCAGTGGTGCGTTGGAGCACCATGTGTTGGTCATGGCTGGGGGCCTCCCCCCGTCGTCACACCCGCAACTGGTCGTTGGATGCATGATCTGTGGATGGTGTGTGCTGCAAAGCAACGGAAAAATCTGCCTTTTTCCCCCAGATATTTTTAGGATATGTACCTTTGCAATGTGTTTTAATTTCTAAATCTTATATAAGGAGCTATTGGTGGTTACATTTAATCCATGACCTGATGCTACATTTATACAATTCTTTGGAAATGTAGGGGTTTATGAAGTTTTATTTAATTATTATTAAAACCGTGGTAAAAAAAAAAGTTTTTAAGTGTCCTTATCACTTATGTTGATGTATTGAACAATGTGGCATACTGTGGGCCTAAGGAGAAGAAATGAAGAGTAGTTTTATTCCACACGTCATAAAACTGCTAAACAATAATCCTCCCCCCCACACAAACAAAACTAGTCCCTCTACATGGTTAAGTCAGTAACTGTGCTATCTGCACCATCGTATGGGCTGTTCATTGTTACAGTACATCCTGCTGCCACATATTATTGCACTATTCATATCGTCTTAAACTTTTCTGGACATATAAAACCCCCTATGATCCTGACAAATGTCACAATATTTTTATTAGTTTCTGTTTCTTTTATATTTTTTATTCTACACTTTGAATTATTTCATATTGCACATGCTTCTCTTTTGTCTTCTGTTTTTACTCAGAGCCTTGCAATGAAATTTGGCTCATATTTACATTGTGAATGGCAAAGTCTGCCTTTGACTTCTCGAACGTCAACATCTGCCACCTGTAAAATATATGTAGGTGGGCATTTTGTACAGGTCAAAGCATATCATAGCATAGCATAGCATAGCATAGCATAGCATAGCCAGGGCCGGATTATCCATAAGGGCCAGTGGGCCAGTGCCCAGGGGCACCAACCATGGGGGGGCACCACATGACACATGCTTTAAAAATATATTTTTCATATATTGTTATATTATTTACTTGAAATTGTTGAAAGACCATGGATTATTCTTTTTGTGAACACACGATAATAATAAATGATAAATAAATCAAGATTTTTTTGATTTCAACATTTTAAAATGAGATATTTGAATGTTGCTCATTGCTCATATGCCTACATGTAGTTGTGTAAGTTAGTAAATAGTAAATTACATTACAGAAATCCCCTTGATTATGTCTGATGTTTTTGACCGGAGGACAGCACGGGTGAGGGGGGGAGGGGCTTTGAGGTATAGTGCCCAGGGGCACCACATTGTCTTAATACGGGCCTGAGCATAGCGTAGCATAGGGATGCAGGGTGCAACATTTGTTGCATCGTGATGAGAGACGTTAATTTTTTCATGATATCACATTATCATTTTATTTTATTTTTTTCATACTCTGCAGATGAAAGGTAAGTGGCATATATAGAGTCCATGGTTGCTCTGAAAGATCAAATAGTTTAGGGATTGCTGCAAAGCCATCAACAATGCAGACGACTGTCCACTGTGTCTCTACGCTCTTTCAGGAGGAGTGAATGCTGTTTTTTTTTATTTTTTGCACATAAACAATGGCTGAACATTCTTCTGTATACTGTTCTTGCACACTGTTTTTACTCTCCTGTAGTGTAACATTCTGATCACTGCTGCACTTTATATTGTAATGCTGCCTATTCCACCTGCAATCCCGTACACTGTATGCTGTATGCAACGAAATTTCGTTCTATATGCACTCTGTACATACAAAATGACAATAAAGTTGTCTAAGACTAAGTCTAAGACTGAGGGCTTGTCAAGATATGATGCAACCTGCTGGGTTTCCTTAGAGAGGAAACTTTCTGACCAACCTGGAGGATTTGATTGAATTTGACTCTGGAAAGTGCCTTGAGATGACGTGATGGGAATTTGCGCAATATAAATAAAATTGAATTGAATTGTCAGCAAAATTAAACAGAAACTCTTCTATGGACTGTCAATTATTATTATTATATTATAGACGCAGCTGCCCCAAGCATTCAGCATCCTGAGGTGAGTGAAGCTTCATCTTAGGATATGGAACAGCTGCACATCATGTCATGAGATCAATTTGGTTATTGCTGCTTCATTTGACTTGTACTCGTATAAGCTCTCCATACATTAATTAATTAAAATCTGCACATTCAAGGAATCCCTGGCCCATGTAGTATAACTTAGTGGTGGTGACCTTTTAAACAGAGGCTGCATCATAAATCGTCTAATTTTAGCCTCTAGCTTCTGTTCCTTGACCTTTCATGAGGTCAACAGTAAGAACTATCGTGAGGAGAAAAGGAGCTTCGGACGACTGGGCCGATTTCGGACAGCCTTTAACTCCGACATCATTAGTCTGACGGAAACGCACATGGATAATTCTCGTCAAATCGAGAAAGAACTACACAGTGCCCCCTCTCTTGGTTTGGTTAATTTCTGTGAGTTTGGCTGTGCTTATATGTAATGTCTCACAAAGGATTGTGGGATTCCTTATGGCTCATTAGGGCCAATGAGGGACATTGCAATTTTCCTATGCTAGAGGAACTATGATAGGCTCCTTTTCCTACCTCCTTCTTTACTGACTGCACTATTCGGACAGCACTTATCATGCTGTAGGCCTACTAATTAAGCACACATTAGGGTCAGCTGTGTTGAACCGGGACAACACCTAAAACATGCAGGACTACGGCCTTGAGGACGGACTTTGGACACTAGTGGTTTAATCGTTGACATCAGGACGTCCGGTGGACCGTTCTGTCCTGTCTACTCCCAGATTTTAGAGGAAGCCTCACTCTTCGTTTTCAAGCAAGTACCGTTTGGAGGTTATAGTTTGGACGAAAGAGGGCAGGTCTCAGAACTTCTTCTTAAAATATTGACATTGAGGTGGCCTCTAAAGATGAAATGCCTTATTTTCCAGTGAGGGGTATGCAGCCCCACATCATCACGCTGCTACTACCAAAAGCATTTTGGCAAAAGGTGAGAGGATTTGGCAAGGTTTTCATGGGCACAATTCACAAATGCTTATCTCTTCCAAACGTGCCTCAGACATGATAGAAACACTATTACAACAAAGAAATATTTGACCAAAGACAAATTTGCACATTTTCAATGCTAAGTATTTTGTGACAGATAGAGAGCTCAGCGACATCTTCAGCCTTCCTCGTTTCATTTTCCATTGTACTCTCCTGACCATCAAAAGTGCACCTCGGCGCTGGAATTGATTACACTGATCTACTTCCTGGTAAGTAGGCTAGCATTATGTGTTCTGAGGTGAAGTGTGGACACGTTAATTGATCGCTGTCATCAGTGATTGTGAACGTATCAACCCATTATTAACGGTGAGCCTCATCAACCCGCGAGCAAACACACAATCAGAACTGCTTTCTTTCTGTGGGGCTGCCCCCTTTTAGCTGGAGTTTCACTTTTTTACTTCACAAGTGGAATAAAGAATAATTGTAATTGTTTTTTGTCTGATTTGGAGAGATATTCAGTCGTATGACCATGTTCAAAACTGCATCTAAAATGCCTGCCCTTAAAATTGTCATGCTAAGTGGGTGTATTTTTTGTTTTTATTTCCAACTTCTGGCACATTGAAATGAACTATGTACTGATTCTTCTTCTGATTTATTTTAAAAAAGAAACGTTTCACTGACAAAAGTAGTTCTTTAAAGCTCAATCAGGCAAACTGAAGCAAGTTACTAAGCGAGTTACTAAAAAATTTGCAGTACAAATAAAAATATTGAAGGAGACAGTATAGTGAGACAAAATATACAATGTAAGAAAAAAACATACAGTCATTGCACAGCAGATGCCGATTCTAAGAATTGTGCAAGCGTAATAGAATAATAACAAGTACAAAGAATGGCAATAATTATTTTGCATGTTTGTGAGAAAACAGACTTTACAGAAAATGGACCTGTGAAAAGAATAGTAGTGCTGAAAATGTATTGGATCTGTTGGGAGCGCTGATGGTTATAGAGACTAACAGCCACTGTGAGGAGAGACTTTGGCACAGCAGGTTAGGATAAGGACATCACGGTGAGACAGTTTATTGCAGAGCCCTGAATCAATTATATTTTAATTGTTAGCTTTTAATTTTAATCTATCTAAATTTCTCTTTTTTCAGGGAGAAATTATTATACAACATAAAAGTGCTGTGATTTTTAAGAACAACATTTGGTCACATGTTTATAATTGTTGTTTATTTATTTCATTATTCTCAATGAGTCAAAATTACACGTACAGGAATAAGTATGAATATCAACTGATCTTTTTTTTTTTTTCAGAATTAGGGAAATTAAGCTTTTTTCGGCTTGGCAAGAATCAGGCCTACTAGTAATCAGCTATCATAATTAGTGGTTTGTCTTTACTATTAAGAAAAGCGTTTGTCTTAGAGAGCACATTAGATTAACCAAGACGGAGATTAATCACAAATTCAAAGGAATTAAGTAAAAATTTCCGATCAACACCTGTTTGTCCTTGCAGGGCCACGGAGGGGGTGGTACCCATCGAGGCAGGGTGCTCCCAGGACAGATTACCAGTCAGTTACAGGGCAACAAAGTGCAGACACCTATGCACATACACACTAATAGCATAGAGCAATTTAGAGAGACCAATTTGGACAGTGAGAAAAAGCCAGGGTACCCAGAAAGAACCCATGCATGCATCAGCAGCACATGCAAACTCAGGAGGCCGGATTTGAACTGAGGCCCTTTTTGCTGGAATGCAACAGTGTTGCCAGCTGGGCAGCCAGCCAGATTTCTGGCCTTTCTGATTTTTATTTTGTCAGGTGCATTCATACGGCACGTTCCAGACCGTCTGAAGATGAATCCTTTGAAATGGTACGCGATACTATGCAGAATTTTACTAAACTGTTCAAAGTTCTTGTTTGTTTTTGAATATAAAACGTTACATGCAGGTGATCTTTGTAAGAAATAAGGACTCTACTGAAGACAGAGCTGTTCTAGATACCAAAAATTATTAAGCAAATAGCTCCACACCATGTTATTTGCTGGTAGGATTGTTCCTGGGGCTTTTTCTTCAGTCCAACTTAAAATGTGTTGACTGTGCCAACGATCCATTCCATGCCAGTAAACCCATCAATTTAAATTTGTTATTTCCATTTTTGCATAGAAGATTGTTCAAGTATCCAGGCAGAATTGTGCTACGATACTTGCTAGAGGAGTGTTTTTGTTAAATTGCAAGTTGTTTAATAAAATATGACGGTATGCACATATTTGAGTCTGTATGTATAATTCTGGACTTGTGTGGATCAGGAAAAAAGAACAAAAAAAATCCCTTGAAAAATTTACATTTTTGCATCTCATATTTTTTTAGTATGAAGATTATTCACTGTCCAATCATTCCTCCCTGGAAACAACATGGACAATTTATATGTGTATGCGTAGACTTCTAGATTTTATGTTACTGTCTCAAAGCCTGAAAGTGGTCTTGTCACTGTTATTTTGTTTAAAACAGAATGAAAGGGGGGAAATGTAACCTTCTGTTAAACGCTTACAATGAATAAAGTATGTATTAAGTGAATTATGGAGAGCAAGGGCATGAAACCCCAACCTTACCACCTTCTTCACCGTCATCGTGACAGCCATCACCCCACCTTATTCTGGGATGTCCTGTAGTTATGTTATTCAATTAAGTCTCACTCTTTAATGTTGCTGCTGCACATTGATATTTAGTCAACCGCTGCAATTTTAGCTGCCGCGTTGAAATGTAACTGTCTCACCCTGGAATCAAAGGACAGGTAGAGCCTCCTCAGGCAAGGAGAGAGAGAGAGAGAGAGAGAGATGAACATTTATTTCTGTATCCTTTCGGGCTACATCTGCAATTTGATTCGAAACAGGAGGATTTTTTCAGCGTGCCAAGCAACTTTCAAGGAAAATGTTTTGTATGGTAATTTATCCGCTGTCTGTAAGATATAATATTTTTATCCCTACTTTAACCCCCTGAAAATATATAGTTTTTTAAATCAGGCAAAGTAATGAAAGAGAGACAAGAATCTACAGCAGCAATTAAGAGCAACTCTAAAAAGGCGGGTTTTCAGTCTTTAGAGTTGATTTCGGCGCATAACAACAGGAACATTGACCAGCATTTGATGTGTATTGAAGTTTTCACCTGATACAATTTAATATTTGTTACTGGTCTAACAACCAGTGACTGTTTTGATGTGTTTATGAATTCCTTTACTGTAAACTCTTTATTAATGGCAAGATATTTAGACAATGATAGCATTTTAGACATTAACTTGCGGGTACCCCCCCCCCCCCTCCCCACTCAAACAATTTTAAACCCTCATTTGAGAGTGATCACCATGAGGTGCCCAACATATATTTTTCAGATATAGGTTTTATTTAGTACACTTAAGTGGCTTCCATGCATAAACCCTATTGTAAACCCAGACCCACTAGGTAACAACCCAAACTGACCAAAAAGTACATTTCTTTTTTTTTTTTCTTTTTTCCCCAGTGTCCTGTCTAGCAATGTGGCAATAAGAATTGATGTCTTAATGCCAAATAGAGAGATTTTACTTTCACAAGTGGAGCAATCAGCTTTCGCCATAGTGCTCCGCTTGATTTATGCATGTAAATAGTTTTATTGTCATTCCTGCAGGGAGAATTTCAAATTATATGGACACTACAATGGGAAAGTAGGAGAGTAAAGGAAGAACAAGAAGAGAGAAAAAAGAAAGAGAAGAGGTAAAAGAAAGAAGAGATAAAAGGGAAGGAATGCTAAAAATATTCCGTCTGCTTCATCACCTGAAAAGAGAGATGCAAAAAGAACAGCACAGCCAACGGACATAGTGTAACAGATACAATAGAGTAACACCTTGATACCATTGCTAAATTATATGCATTATTATTTAAGCTGACATGTGTAATGTGATACCTGTGAAATTAAAGAATAAATAAATAAATAAATAAATTACAGGCTTTCTGTATAGAAGTGAACACTTAGTACCTGGAACCCAACACCTGTGGGTGTTTGTGAGAGTGTTTGTGGGTGTATGTGAAATTTATCCAGAAGAAAAAATGCTTCTTAGAAAGTAAATTTCTAAGAAAGTGGTAACTTAGAAAGAACATGCATAGGGTCAGCACATAAACACATATGAATCACAAACCCTCCTGTTTACAATGTTTCTTCAGTCCATTGAACTTTGTAGTCATTAGTTCATCCACAAATTGCTTAAAGTCCTGTCAGACATTTTAATTGCTATTAAGGCTGAACTTTGACGGACCGGTAGCTTTATCACTTTTTTTATTTTACCCATTCTGTGGCAGTTTGTGCTTTCTTCGTTGACTGCAAAACACCATAGCGTAAGATTATAAATAGCACCATTTCAACTCGTCTTTACAAAGGACATTGTTTGTAAAAAAGTCATGGAGTTTTTACAAATTTAGATTTTCCAAACAGAAGATTTTGTGTAGCAACCCTTTTGGTTTTCTTTCCCAAAACACATTTTATGACCTTTAAATATGCAAACTGAGGTCTGTAGAGTGTAAGATCTAGCTTCCTAAAGTGCCTAAAAAAGTCTAAACCTGAGGTGAACTTCTGAGGACGCCGCCTCATAATGACCTTGAATAGTTTTTGTTGATTTTTTTTTTTTTTTGTACAGTACATAAACCAATCTGCTGCAAACATGGTAACGGATGCTTGCCATGTTCTTAGAAAAGACTGGAACACCAGGCGTGCACGCACCACACTCGCACAAAGGAATCTCCCTCAGCCTGGGGTGGCTACAACCCAATAGAGGTTTAGAAATCCTGCATTGTAAGCTGAAGGCGGTCCACACAGGTGCGATAGGATGACCTTTCAAATCACACGCACACCTTGTAAGACCGACTAAATGAGAGAGATAAAAAGAGCGAGTTCATGCAGAATAGGCCCAGAGCCAGAAAATCCATTTATCTTATCCAGTGAACATGTGTATGTCTCCTCTGTCTGACAAGCTTTGATTTACTGTTTGGCACATTAGGTGCACAAAAGTTGGCTGGAGATAAATCAAGTCATCGTGTTAGAGAGGGAAAGACCCACCAACATGTCAATTGCAAATTTTCTTTTGGTCATAGTGGTTCTCTTTCCTTTTGTTCATCCTGTCATTATGTGCTGACTTTGTTATTTGTGATCTAACTGATTTACTATCAAAGTTTAAAAGATCTCAGTTTTTAAATTGCATGATGTTGATGGTGAATTTATTCTTTAATAATTGCATATCAAATCAAACCTGAATGAAAACATTGTTTATATATAATTAACTCTCAGAAAAGTCATAAAATTCTATGTTGGCTGGATTAGCCTATCATCATGTTAATGTTATTGTCTATTTGTACACTATTATCTCAGAATATCGAACAGCACAAATCATTGCACAATAGCACCTTATCATTACCTCGTTATTTGTTATCTGTGACTCATGAAGGACTAGTTCATATAAACTTTTAAATCTTGATCTTTTTTTTTTTTTAGTTTATTTTTGAACGCTATAATGGGAAAAAAAACTGTAACAATTGTTCATTGCCTGTTTGTTTGTTTGCTTGCCTTTCTTATGTGTACTCTTAGCCGGAGTGGCCAAAAATAAATTTCACCACAATAAAGTGAAAAATAAAGAATCTTTAAATCTTTAGTGATTCAGTTGCGGTCCAACAAGTACTGACTGTGCAGCTATGCTAAATTATTTTTTAATTAGTCTCAAAATCTTTCAAAAATCAGTCAATCTCCTAACTGCAACATTAGTCTGAAGGATGAATTATTTTCCCCATTCACTGTATTTTTCATTATTAAGATTATTTTACCATTAGAAACAACAAAATAATGTGTTCAAGTTAAGATCATGATTTAAATTGTTCTAACCAAGGAAACCCAGCCAACTCCATCACGGGACCGACTTGTAGCGACAGCTGAAATGGGCATTGAGTGATCGACTTTGCAGCAATCTCTCATAATGAGCACTAAGAAAAAATTAAGAATTCAAAGTCTTCAAACACCAGAACCACTACTACTAAAAAAAAGATTTAAGCACCTTATTGTGATCCATAGTTTCACTCATGGAGCCGATGGGAATTTTGCTCATGGTGGTCCCACATTGCCATCTTGGCTGATGGGGAAATCTCTGCCCAAACAGCAGTGGGTTTGGCTGTAAGGTTATTTTAGGATGACGGTTAGCGGCTTGGTTTAGAATTTTGCACATCTTTGTAATTTTGAAAGCCTTGTGCTGTACTCTTGATCAGCTCATTAAAGTCTTTCTAAGAGAATATTGTGATCAACTGTATCGAATGCAGCACTGAGATATAACAGGACAAGCACAGACAGAAGTCCATTATCTGAGGCCATGAGAATATCATTAGTGACCTTCACCAGAGCTCTGTAATCTATTAAATTAGCTTGATCAAGCAATTGGCTTCCTTAGATAGAAAACTTTTTTATCAATCTGTCGGCATGATTTGATTGAATTAACTTGTAGTGGCTTCACGTGTGTTTTGAATTGGTGCTATATAAATGAAATGTATTTGAGTTGTTCTAACTTTTTAATCAGTAGTAGACGATTTTCCAGATTAAATAGGACTCATGTAGATTTGTCGAGTGTCATTTTCCTAGCTTTGTGCTTGACAGCTCTGAATTAAATCAGGGAGCAAGCCTCCTATGAATAATTACCTTCTTTTTTTAAAGGGGCACAATGTGAAAGTAACACTATCAACAACAACATTAATCTATGAAATGAAAAATAAATAAAATTGCTGCCTTCTGCTGAGTTAATCTGTGATACCAAGGAAATTAAAATGAAACAGATTCTTTAAAAGTTGTTACAGCATTGTCTGAAGATAATCTACTATAAGGAAATTTTCTTTCAAGGGTGGAGAGCTTGTTTAAATTGACCTCAAAGTTTATTTTTAAGAAATGGACTGAGAGGACATGGTTGTGAGGAAATACTATTATCCGTTGACAATGGATGCCATAGGTCAGCAAAAGGTCCAAAATATGAAGACAAAGGTGGGCAGGTCTGCGTACAATTTAATTTAAGATACCTGAGTCTAAGAGAGCATTAAAGGCTGTATTCAGGCTTTCTATTTCAGTATCAGCATAAATGTTGAAATCCCCCACTGCATTGACCATATAAGTATCTAACATTAAAATTAGACGAGAAGTCTGAGAACTGATCTAAAAATTAAAAGTAAGGGCCTGGTGGAAGATATATATGTTTAAAAAAACAGATGTTGTTATAGTGCTTTGAATTTTGGTAAGAAAAACTCATTGTTAAATAGTCAAAAGAATTATAGCTCTTAATTGGCCTGGGAATAATAAATATATTGGACTGAACGATGGTTGCAACTCCTGTAAATATGAAAATTTTAATAATCCAACATAACATTATCATCTTGCTGCTACCTGGTTTCTGTGAGACAAAACACTTAATTTGATTATCCCCAATGAAGCCATTAAGAAAGTTGATGATTAGTTGATCATTAACAAAAGAATTGAGTCTGTTTGTGACGGATGAGTGAAATGTGCCAATTTCTAAAAATTGGTTGGACGGGGCAAGCTAAAGATAAATTAGCAGGAATGCCTACACCTATAAGGCAACATACTAAACAGAGAAGCTGATGGGAAACGACTAATGAGCAGGGATATAAATCTACTCAATCAAAGCTAAACACTAACAGTAAAATAAAAATTTAAAACTATACATGAAGAACAGAACACGAGAGAGAACCCATAATCTCTAAACGAGTGAAACAAAAAGAGTGAAACAATTTAAACACTATAATTTATAAAGACAAATAACATCCTAATCCTCAGGGCCTATAGCTCTTCATGTTGTAGATGGGTCTCTCCTTTTGCTTACCTGATTGAAATGATTGCATCACCTCCTCAGCATGCCTAATCCATCAGATTATCCATCCCATTGTTGGTTCATGTATGTTATTTAATGAGCAAGGTTACTTTTGGGTGTTTATCTTATATTAAATTACTTTCTTTTTCAGTGATATATAAAAGAAGGTTTCAGACATCAATATGTGAAATTTGTTTTTGAAAGAACAGGAAATTTAATGGTATGTTCTAAATATTTTCTTAAGATTGTAAACAGACATCACCCCCCAAAGAAAATTATTAACTGTTTAGCCTTGGTCATATACCACACTTTGGTAGCAGAATGCAAAGTGTTCTTTTAAAACTGGTTAATTTCCTTACACAGCCAACTTTAAGTCCAGTTCACAAACTTTCAATCAGATTGAGCTCACAGTTTTTTAAAAGAATATTCCAGAATCTTAATGTTAACCTCTGCAAACTGGTCTTAATGTGTGTTTATTTTCCTGTTAGAACACCCCAGTGAAGGTTTTGTTGCTAACCAAAGTCGTACTTACACATTTTAACAGATTTGTGAGTGCATTGTTTCACATAAAATCAGTCAGAAGTCATATACATGGCGCACCATCAGTTTTTGAGAAATGTAAGGATTTTAAGTATGCCTCATAGTCTGAAATATACAGTATACAGTACTCTACTTTGTGCTATGTAGCAGTAACACTAGCAGTTAATCGTCCCCACAGCATGATGATGCCACTACCATGCTTGATAGTTGGTGAAGCAAGGCAAGTTTATTTTTGTAGCACATTTCAGTAACAAGACAACTCAAGGTGCTGTACATGAAATAACATAAGAAAAGCACATTGCAGTGAAATAGTAGAAGTAGGTCAACATCAGTTGGACTACAAACTTAATCTAATGAAGTTTCAGTGATCTTCAACAGTTTAAATTGAACCCTGACATCTAACAGTTTTCCGTGAGGTTGTTCCAGATAAGTGGAGCATAAGAAGTAAATGCTGCTTCTCCATGTCTGGTTCTGGGTATGCAGAGTAAACTTGAGCCAAAAGACCTGAGTGATCTGGGGGGTTAATCCACTGACAAAGTCTGTGATTTTTGCCAGCCCTGTGAAGACATCGTAGCAGTTATTAATTCGACTAAAGATTAGTTTTTCGAGATCCTGCTGAGACATTAGTCCTTTAATCCTGGAAATGTTCTTCAGGTGGTAGAAGTCCAACTTAGTTATTGTCTTTAAATGTCTCTGAAGGTTTAGTTTTGTGTCCAGCGCTACACCCAGATTTCAGGCCTGATCGGTGGTTTCTAACTGAAGCAAATGAAGCTATGCTAACTCTTGATCACTCCTCCACTTGTTCAAAAATTAGTACTTCAGTGTTGTTTTTAATAAAATGAATAAAATGTTGGCACATCCATGCACTGATGTGTTTACTCAGCACTTGAATGGGTTCATAGTCACCTGGTGACATGGTGATGTAGAGCTGTGTGTCGTCTGCATAGTTATAGCTAGGAGGAGCATGTAGATATTGAACAGAGCTCTAGACCCTTGTCTCACTCCCACCGACTTCTCCTTTTTGTCGCTGTGGCCAAATACATCAATCTTGTTCTCATCTGACCATGACATTTTTTACAGGAGGAAGTGTTCTTGCCCATATAGGCATCTATACATTTCAGCTGTGGTTAAAATAATTTGTTTTAGAGCCGTTTCCTGCTAGATTTAGCCTTGGTGGTTCCAAAACATCTAGACCAATTTGTTTAAATCTAAAGCGGTCATCTTGGGTCTATTTCCAGACCTCAGCAAAGTGGCGACACACCCAAACAATTTCCATTCATATATGATTGTTTTAACCTTAGTTGTTCAGAAATTCCAAGGGATTTTTCCAACTTGTGTGAATTTACAGTTCTCCTTTTCACTGTGCTATGAAAAAAATAAGATTATGTTGGAAAAAAAAGTACCAGCTCATGATCAATAACTTTTTCTAACTTGTCAAGTAAGAATCCAAACACTCTTCAACAATATAAAAGATTTAGGGAAAAGTATGTTTGCAGTTTAGCATACATGTAACTTTTTAGTGTGTGGAGAAAAAATCCATAGTGAACTTTAACTTGTGTGACAAGATGTTTTTTTTTAATTATTGATACTAAATTATCAATTAACACATAGAAAAATTGTTTGATCCTAAAAATCCCCAAACGTATGTATTTTTATACCCTTGATGAATGTATGTGATCTGACTAGAACTGTATATATTTATTATTGAGCCATACATGCAAACCAGATCTTCATCAGATTTGTATCATTTCTTTATTTAATTACTTGCAGCTAAGTTTGAGCAGAGAAATGAGACATGTGGCAAAATGTAATAAACTGTTGTCCAAATTCTAATATGAGATAATTTGTTTCTTTATTGAACCGTTGTTGTTGTTTTTTCTATCAACAAAGGTAACTACGGCTGATTGATATTTGAACCATAATAGTTAAGATGAAAACGTCTGGGTTGCTCCAGCTGATACTCTTGTTTATCTTTGCTTCAGTTCAGCAGAAGAAAAGTTCATTTGCAATCGAGAGATACGGCAAAAGATTGAAATATACAGCTGACAGCTGAATGCAAAGTGCAACTAATCAAGTGTCGTTTAAACACACCTGCTGCACTGCTGTTCCTCCCTCAGGGCAGCTTGTAGAGGGGGGCGGGGGGGCTGAAACTGACACCGTCGGAGCTCGGATGCTGGTAATTCTGCCCTGTGGCTGGAAGCCTTCTGCCAGCTCTATTGGCAACAAGCCAGCCTGTATTCATTTGGTCTCATCTATTGTGTAACCCCTTTTACAAAATCCCAGGTTCTGAATCAACTTGCCGCCGTGGCCCGGTTGACAAAAAAGTAATAACCCTTTAATATGCTGTAGCAGCAGCAACACAGTTGACATTTCTGCTCAGTTATATCCTCAAAGATCAAAGTTACGGGATTACCTTGAACTGTAGTGGTTACTTCAAAAGACAGACAATCACACAGCCGGTTTGTACTGATTGACGTCTGGATATCAAAGAGTCATTTGTGAAAGCTTGATTAGATACTAAGAGCTGAAAACACAGAAAACAAGGTAATTGATTGGTTTGTAGCCATTCTGGAAAAGAAGAGTTCCCTTCATCTCTGCAGCACCTGGATCTCAATTGCCAGAGCAGTTTCACCTGAAGCAGCAGACAGCAGAGTGATCTGTAAGTGGCGTGCGGTTTGGAGAACCGAAGATATGATTTGAAAATATAAACATGTAGTTTATTTCATCTCAAAAAGCTGCTCCTAATTTTTCCTTAAAGAACAATTATACAGCAATAATTTTAAGAAGTGATTAGTTTGATCTTGTGAAAGCAGCAACAAATATTCAGTGGATCATCAGAAGTTCAATTCCACAGTACCACTGACCCACTTGCTGTGGAGGAAAACCTATAGACAATAAATTATATTTCATATTTTATACTATATATAAAACTGCTTTCCCACCACCCCTGGTACTCCTGAGCAGGGTGGGTGGTTCTCCAGCTCTCCAGCTCGGCTCCTCCACTAGAGGCCTGGGAGCTTGAGGGTTCTTTATTAGGTTCTTAGCTCTTCCTAAGATTGCACTCTTCTGAACTGAGATGTCTGATGTCTCTCCAGGTTTCTGTTGGAGCCTGTTCTCCAGAGTGGAGGGTTACTGCCCCCAGTGCTCCCATGACCACGGACACTACTGTTGCCTCTTTCTAGTTCAATTCAATTCAATTGAATTTTATTTATATAGCGCCAATTCATGAAACATGTCATCTCAAGGCACTTTCCAAAGTAAAATTCAATCAAATTATACAGATTGGTCAAAAACAATTCCTCTCTAAGGAAACCAAGCAGGTTGCATCAAGTCTCTCCAAGCAGCATTCACTCCTCCTGAAAGAGCGTAGAGCCACAGTGGACAGTCGTCTGCATTGTTGATGGCTTTGCAGCAATCCCTCATACTGAGCATGCATGAAGCGACAGTGGAGAGGAAAACTCCCCTTTAACGGGGAGGAGAACCTCCAGCAGAACCAGAACCAGGCTCAGTGTGAACGCTCATCTGCCTTCACCCACTGGGGCTTAGAGAAGACAGAGCAGAGACACAGAAAGCACAGAAGCTCACATTGACCCAGGAGTACTTTCTATGTTAGATGGTAATAGCCAATGTTCTGCCTCCCTGGATGATGTCACAGCTAACAGAATGCCAGACCAGGTGTACCTTCTATGAAGAAAAAAACGAGAGAACAAAAAGTTAAAAGCTTAAATAACAACAAGCAATGCAGATTGGAGAGCAGTAGGAGAACTCAGCAGGGTGAGAAAATAGACCCTGATGTCCTCCAGCAGCCTAAGCCTATAGCAACATAACTATAGAGGTAGCTCAGGATAACATGAGCCACTCTAACTAGAAGCTTTGTCAAAAAGGAAAGTTTTAAGATTAGTCTTAAAAGTAGACGGGGTGTCTGCCTCACGGACCAAAATTGGGAGTTGGTTCCACAGGAGAGGAGCCTGATAGCTAAAGGATCTGCCTCCCATTCTACTGTTAGAGACTCTAGGAACCACCAGCAGACCTGCAGTCTGAGAGCGAAGTGCTCTGTTAGGAACATACGGGGTAATCAGAGCTCTGATATATGATGGAGCTTGATTATTAAGGGCTTTATACGTTAGAAGGAGAATTTTAAATTCTATTCTTGATTTAACAAGAAGCCAATGATGGGAAGCTAAAATAGGACAAATATGATCCCTCTTGTTGATTTTCATCAGAACTCTTTTTCCTTTGTATTTCTCCAGTTTCTTGTCTTCGTTTTTCCTGATGTTTTCCTGATCACTCGGAATGGCGACATCGATCACCAGTTGTGAAACAAAGTGTTACTAACTTAACATTGCATAGTTCCTATTGTCATGAAACTGTGTTCAGCCAGTCACTTCTGCACAAACGTTAACGGTAAGAGTTTAATGAAAGAAAAACCAAGATGTATTCAGTCAAATAAAAGGAGAATGTATTGTGTCAAGTTTTATTTAGTTGTCAGTAATCTTTTGGAAGTTGCATATCTTTAATTAAACAGAAGCCATCAGACGCTCGAGACCAACTCGTGTTTAGTTTTCTTCATTGTCTCTTTACGCAGGAGATCGTCACACCAGCATTCCCCGTTCTGACCTGATCACTGCAAGAAATTTTGAATACCATAACTTGATCAAGGACAAGCTTTGAGGTTATCGGTAGACCTGTTTTTAATCAAATAATGAAAAAAAGCATGAATGACAATTTGCACTTTTGAACCTTTGTTATAAATCAAATGACATTTAAAAGAAAAATATCATTTAAAATGAATCACAGTCTGAGCCAAAAAAGATTCTGAACCTTTTGACATACAACTATTGGCAGTAGCTTTTCACAGTATCAAGTTGACTTCTGAGAACATAAATGAATTCCTTACTGTGAAGACTTGCACCCACCTTTTTTTAGTATTACTTTAAGAAACATCATAGCTTTAAACAAAAGGAAAAGTTAAACATTAATACAAATGGCATGGGTCTCTTAGAGTGCCATTGAAATCAAATATTTAATTTAAACTGCTTAAATGTTCAAAACAGACCTGAGACATTTGTTTTTCTGAAATACAATTTCTACACAAAGTTATTCTGAACTTTTATGTCAGTAAAACTGTATTACATTATATTTCTGCTTCATCTCAGATTCTGAGGGTTCAAATTATTAATGATTTATTTTGCCAAATAGCAAAATGAGGGTGAAAAGACAACTGTGGTACTGTATGTAAAACAAAGAGACCAGATTTTTCCTTTGTCGCTATCAAGAATGTAAAGTACACTTTATACTTACTGACAGTAAGTCCACTTCATGCCTTGCAGAACTTTGAACCTTTTTATACAACAAACTTGATGTGAAGTCATTTTTCGGCACTCTTGGGGATTAATGGCAGATTTTCAGGGCCAAGTTATATTTTTCAGGAATAACATTTTGATATTTAAAAAACATTTTCCTGTAAGGTCACCACTAAGTGGTTGATCTGAGTCTCTGTGAGCACACGAGCAGCAGAGACAAAATTTTACTGTTGTGCAAAAAAAACATAGCAGGACATATTTGACTTGACAAATAATACTAATGTATGCCAGGGAAAAAAACCCTGACAGAACAGGGCCGTTTGCATGCTTTTTTTAATAACCAAACATCATATTAAACAATATTTAGCTTTCTACATGTATTTGTTTGGAATGTTTATTAGGTCGGTGTTGTTTCTTGATGGCATTATTGTTTTTGCTTTTATTGTTTCATTTATCTTAACTGTGACATTGTGTTTTATTGCTTATTGATTTTACCATTTTATTATTTTATTTAACCTGTAAAACACTTTGGTCACACTATTGTGGGTAATACTGCTAAATAAATAAAGATTGGCTCATTAATTGAACTCACTCAGTCACTTGTGACAAGCATCACTGAGAGATTGACTAAGTTTATGCTGACACAGAAAACAAAAATAAACCTTCTTGACACAGAAGGCACAAATACTTTTAACTCTATAAGAAAAAAACAACATGGTTTAAATTAATTCAAATCAAGTAAATTAACAGTACATAAAATAGCTTACCGCTCCCAAATAAAGCAGGAAACAGAAGGGAGAAGAAAGTAAATCAGTTTAAAAGAGAGAAACGATGCATACAGCCAGAAAAAAAAGGTTCCACGTCTGGTATTAAAACAACTTTCTATAATTATGAACAAAAATTTTAAAATAAATAATATAAAACCGTTCATAAGAAAATGTTCATTATGTCTTCCCCATCCCTCTCTTCATTAAATCTGAGAAACTTAAATAAACAGCTGGACAAGGCCTAGAAATCATAGATTTCATGAGTACAAAACGTGTAGACTGTAATCTAGATAATGCTTGAATGCTGTTTGCATGAAAAATAAAGTATTTTCAGGATATGTGGAGCTTAAAACCTGGCCTTTGTGTACCAAACCACTCCTGTAGCCAGCAGATTTTTATGGAAAATCTCCTGATCTTTCAAAGAGTCAAATTTGCTATATTGTCCATAAGGTTCCTAGGACCTTTGGATCAAAAACCTACAAAAAGTTTAACCTTAATTTCAGCGGACAATAACTACCGTACCAGTAGGTTAAAATGTAGGTATTTCAAACTGCAGTCCTTGGTACCCAGGTACCCTGCAGCTTTAAGACACATCTTTGCATAATTACACCTGAATCATATAAACAGGTAATTAGTGGTGCGCCAAACCACATGACTGCATCTTTAGGAGGATTTCAGGTGTGATAATGACCACACAACTTTTTGCTGGAGTTTTCCAACGGTGTGCTTTGAAGATTTCTTAAGCTACATTAAAACCTTTAAAGACAAACAAAAGTTTAAAAAGTTGAGATTTGAATAAGTCATTTTACTGTACGTAGTCTATGAGACTAACTGTCTTAATGTAGTCATTTCCTGACCTTGTCCTGTCTTTGCCATTTTTTTTAAGAAGTTAGCCACTGTGTCACATCGTTTTTTTTAAAAATCCTTAAATTCCTTGGCAAACTTTAAAAATGGAGTGCAATTTTTATAAACCTGTTAAATTATTACACTTATTTTACAGTAATTTTAGGAGGGTGAACATATGCAGGCCCACTAATTTGTGAAAAACAATAATTTCTTAGCATCTACATCTGTTCTGCTTCAGATTATGTAAAATTTCAAAATAAAGTAATTTTAAAACTAAATTGAAAGCTTTTTATATTTATTTATTTTTTTGCACATCTTTATCAAGGATACCAGGAAGTGTTTAAAGGCGCTGCAGCAACGATTACCAATTTCAAATTCAAAGACGGCCTCCGGATAAACTTTTTGGACGGTTAGACTTTTTTCCAGAAGAAGGCAGAGAAATGGCCGCCCTTAACTTCCTCCAATCATTTAATTTAATATTTGGCCCATTGCCCGGCTCTATTGATTAGAAGTCGTCCTTCATGTTAGATGTTGACGTTGGCGCGATGAACAAGATACAGACACAATGAAAACACGGCGCGGCAGTCGAACACGGCGACTGAATGGTGCAACTGCGACAATGAGCCCAACGAGCAAATGTTTGCCGCCAGATAGCGTGAAAATAAATGGCTCCAGATGACGAGGAATATGACACGCAGATAGTTTATTTGTTTGAACACACATGCACACTATCTCTCTGCCACAGACTCTCACATATGAGCGGCACACACTCGCTGAGAATGAAGGCGAGATGAATGCCTCCTCACTCCTCTCAATTAATAGCATCGCTTCAAATCCATCATGCAATTACCAAACGCAAAATCACTGCCCTTTAAAGATATGGTAATGGTGACTACAGGCTCTTCTAAAAACAGATAGCAGCATTCTCTTGATAGATGCCGGGGGAACAATACCTAAATCATTTTCTTAATTATCTCCTCTGGAACTAATGTTGCAGATATGTGTGCGAATTAATTATTTTAGCTTGATATAACAGACGGAGCAAGAAAGGGAGGAGCTTTATCCGCAAAATCTTTATTTTTTTTTTAGTTTTTTTTTTTTTTTTTTTTTGACGTAGCGTTCATTAAGTGGAAGGCAACTGCCAGTCACTCAACGAGACAAAACCCCAATTTCGAGAAATCAAATTAGTGCCAAAGAAAGAAAAAGAAAAGAGACGGGGATGTCAACAAAAGGCAGCACAGATTTTACTGTGAATGTTGATGAGAGGCGTATCGCGGCGGAGAATGTAGGCCTACTGTATCTGTCCTCCATTTTTACACCGCCGTCTTCATTTGTTTTACACGCAGCTCTTTCAGTGGTTGGGTCAACATTTTTATTTTATTTTATTTTTTTTGCCCTAACCTGTTTTATCTTCAGGTTCGTGTGCGGGATTGAATTTGTGTGCGTGCTCACCTCCTCTGATTGGAGGGTGTGACTCGGCAGGTGCGTCCACACAGCGGAAACTCGTTCAGGCCACTGAGAAGGAGCACAAACAGGACTGGATTCCCGAAGACAGGTGCCAGACGGTTCTCAGTCTTATGGTGGTAATCAGTGTACGTATTCACAAAGGTTCATAAGTCTAAAAGTGGCTCGTAGTGACGTCATTTTAGGAAAAACAAATCTTAGAATTTCCAGAATGCATTCTTAGAACTCTACGTGGGCAAGATAAAGGTATTCACAAAGCACCTTAGGCCTTAAGAAAGCTCCTACACTGAATAAACATTAGGAGAAGCCTAAAGCAGGAAGATGGTGGAAACGGAGAGAGCTGCTTGACTGATCCACCACCTAAACAGTGGAGGAACTGAGCACATAAACTACTTTAACAATCATACAATTACTGATATCTAGATAAGATAAACTTTATCATCCCCATCCATTTTCTAACACGTCTATCCCCTGTAGGGTCTCCAGCTGTCAGTGGGTGAGAGGCGGGGTACACCCTGGACAGGTCGCCAGTCTGTCACAGGGCAACACAGAGAGACAAACAGGACAAATAACCATTCTCACACCCACTCACACCTATAAGGAGAATTTAGAGAGGCCAATCAACCTAACAGTCATGTTTTTGGACTGTGGGAGGAAGCCGGAGTGCCCGGAGAGAACCCACGCATGCACAGGGAGAACATGCAAACTCCATGCAGAAATATCCCATGGTAAGGGTAGGACTTGAACCCAGGACCTTTTTGGTGCATGGCAACAGTGCTACCCATTGTGCAGGCCCTTTATCATCCGCATAGAGGGAAATGTATTAGTTTCAGCGCCCCGACAGGTTGAAAGTGTGGCTCAAGTAACATCATTTTATTGAGGATAAATTACTAATCGGGGAAAAAAGATATTGAACCATGATGAATAAAAAGGGAGAAAATGTCCAGAAAATATGAATATAGTACAGAGGGAAGTTTATATTCATCGTATACGATGACGCCGGTAGCCTAAATGGGCATCTAGAAGTTTGTTTTGCTTCGCTTTGGTTTTCGATCGCTGCACGGAGCACTTCTCACTTTCCAGGCTGTGGAAAAGTGGAAAAGCAGAGAAAAAGATGCATTGATCAACAGGGCAATTAGTGAGCTTCAAAGTCATGATCCAGGGACCAATTGACCTTTGAACACTCCTCTAGTCTCCTCCCAGAACTGTGCGAACAGAGGAACTGCTTCTCTTAGGGGTTTTTTTCTCCGTTTTATGTCCGTCGTTTAGCCAAACCCAAGCAGGCAATCGCTGTAAAACGCTGACAAGTGAGTGTACATTAATATCAAAGAGATGAAGTAGTAAACTGACCAGTATGGTGAGTAAACATAACAAGCAAGTCAAAATAATGCTGAGGATGTAATTAATCCATTGATTGTCAAACCCTCGGTTTTCATTTATTAGGGAAAAACTCGTTATTCATGCGCGTAAATATCCTATTTCATCCTCTAAAAGCACCTCTGGTTCCTCTTGTTTCTGTGTCCATCTACCTAAATGATTTTATTCTGAATTTCATTGGAACTTTATCCTGTTTAGCGCCCAGCCTTTCCAGTTTAGCTCGTATTAAGCTCATGAAAACATCTCTGAAACTTTCACAGGAATGCTTTATTTCATGAATGTACATCTGATGGCAATTGGTTGAGCTGCATCAGAGCTAAAGGGGTTCAACACAAACACGTGCCACACATAAAGGCCAAAACACACCAAACCCTCTGATCCAATGCGAATGGGGCAGATCAGATTAGCTTGCTGTTTTCTGCAGCTGTACTGCGTAGCTCCGACTAAGCTTGACCGCTGCTCTATTTTGGTCGGAGCTATGGAGCATTTTGATGGGAAATCTGCTGCGTTAAACTTTTTTACCTCATAATGATACACTGAAATGGTTGTTTTTTTGTGGTAATAATGGGTTCATCTTCAGGTGAACGTTTCATTCCGCTGAGCGTGCTCTCCACCATTTTGCTCCTATCTACGCTGCTCTGATGGTGTCATTATTTTACATAAAGTTAAGATGAACTCTGACTCTTGTAGTTCAAAGTCAGTACTGGTAGCCCTTCGTATGACACAACGCCAATAAAGTAGCTCTCAGTTTCAAAAAGGTTGGTGACCCCTGACTTATTGTATTAAGTCAGGTTTTCTTTGTCTGATATGAATATTTGTTGTTTCAGAGCACCTGAAACAATTTATTAAATACTGTGTCCACCACACAATTGAAAACCATTTATCATTTGCATTGTAATTCAGTTTGTCACAACAAGTTCTAATGACACGCATTCAAGTTTGTGTTTGCAACGTGTCATAATGTGGAAACCTCTATAGGACAAATACTTTTACAGGAAACTGTATTAAAAACAAAACTATCACATTGTCTAGGATATACATTATTTTTACACCTTTAACAGGAAACATAGACTCATGTTTCGCCACTGAAATGTGTACAATGTCCAACATGGTTAGGGTAAGACCTAAAAAAAAAAAACACACCTCTATGTGCACGTTGCAGCTCCTCATCAATTACTGTCAGAATTTAAACTCTGTTATTATAAAGGATCAGCCTCCTGTTTGCTGCTTAGGATGAGAGGAAAACACGTTTTCCTAGTGGGCAAAAAAAACAGAAGCTTACTTTAAAATGACTGCCGAGTAAAGAACAAAGTTTTTACAAGCAAAATAATAATTTGAGTCTTGTTAAAGAGTGCATGCCGGGGCGTGCCGGTGGTGCAGAGGTGACGCGCGACCCGTCCTGGGTTCGACTCCGGCCTGCGGACCTTTGCCGCATGTCTTCCTCTTCTCTTTCTCCGTCCCCATCCTGTCAGCCTACTTTCACTAAAAAAGGGCCAACAGTGTCACAAAAAAATGGGAAAAACTAAGTTAAGGAGTGTACGCTTGAAAAACTAGTCAGTCATGCTGTATCTGTAAATTAATGGATGCTTTCTTATTCAATAAAAATGTGTTCTCTGCTGCAGAGCTTTACCAAAACGACAGATTTATAAAGTACAGAGGCAACCATTTCAGAATTTTAAAATCAGCACAAAAAAAAAATCCACATTAACAAAAGACCTAAAACCATATTTCCATATTAACACGGCACAGGTATAAACACATATGCTCAGAATAAAACATAAACCCAATCTCTCCACACCCTGCACGCATGCAGCTAACCCTTAAACACCCACAATCCACCCTGTGCACACATCTGAGAACCACTCCACCTACGAATACCTTCCTCTGCACATGCACGCACCTTCCACCCTCGACACACACACCTTCTACCCCACCCCTTCATTATTACTTCCCTCTCAGAGGGTAAGGAGAAAGCCCTCCAATTATACGCGACTGCTCGGAAGACGGGCTCAGCGCTGCATTTATTAGGAGCTCATTTGGCTAAGCAGGGCTAAACACAGCACATCTAGAAAAGCCATGCACTAAGGTGGCAGTGGTGCTGGTGGGGGGGGGGGGGGGGGGTACGGGGGGCATAAGAGGTAGAAGCTGCATCTGCTCCGTGAGTGCGCCTCCAAGACATTAAAGGGAATATTCCCATATTCTGTCCTAATCCAAACTGATTTTAGATGGCATTGGGGGGTTTGAGAAGCAGCGGTGGCTTATTTGTTTGTGGCTGGGGATGTGGGTGGGTGTGGGGTGGAGGGTGGTGTGGGGGTGGAGGGGGGTTGCAACGCCTTTGCTTACTTCCCCAGATTTACCGTCTTATACCGTCTCGCAGCCGTTAATCGCCTCTCTTCCTCCAAACACAACCCATTTACAGTTCAAAGCGGCAGAGCCTGTATCTCTCGCCCAGCTGTATTACGATTAGTATTAATATCATCACCATATTCAAGGCTGAGGAGTCTCTGAGGAGAACGCGGGAGGGATGATCACAACAGGGCTGTTGCTTCCCAAATATAGGGTCCTGTTCTTTGAGAGCGTGACCTTAGCCGGGGAATTTCTTGCTTTAATCGTGAGCGCGGCTTCGGCGGGGTGAGGTGTTGCTCAGCACATTCGGTGACTGATTTATTTCACGTTTACCAAAGATGTAAGCAAATCTGTTTATAGAGGTTTCAGGTTTTATCCTTCCAGAGGCAACAGTTTAGTCATTAAGTATAAGAGTAGGTGTGTGACTTTGTAACCTCGCTATCACCCGCTAAACTCTGCGTAGACATTTGACTGGAGTTTAGATTCATTAGAGCCATAAACATGCTGACCAAAGTGAACTTAATTGAAGCAGCTATACTGATGGAGTCGACTCCTCCAAACTACAGTTTTCTTTGTGAGAGCAGACAGCAAAGGAAAGGTGGAGGAGTAGCAACATTGTTTAATGATTCACTAAAGTGTAAAAAGGTGTTTTTAGGAAAATTTGACTCTTTTGAACATTTGGCTCTCCAGGTAAAGGGCCCGGTACGAACTATGTTTCTGAATGTGTACAGGCCTCCTAAGTCCACATCAAACTTTTTTAATGATTTTAGTGACCTGCTGTCTGTGATATGTGTTGATTATGACTGTTTAATTATTGTTGGAGACTTCAACTTTCACGTTGACAACCCTGAAGACAGAAGTGCAAAAGAACTGTGTGACACACTTAGAAACTTTGGTTTAAGTCAACACGTTAAACAGCCAACACACAAACAGGGACATATTTTAGACTTGATCATCACTAAAGGTCTAAAGATTTCACAGGTCAATGTAACTGATGTTGCCTTATCCGATCACTTTTCTGTTACCTTTGAAAGCATAATTACCAGCGACTCATTTAGCCAAAGGGACATCGTAAGAAAACGCACCTTTAAGGACAATGCCGCGGAAACTTTTATTCAAGCTTACTCTGATACTTCAACCTTGGGCTGCAACTCAGTAGATGAGCTAGTAGATAACTTTCAGTCTAAAGTCTCAGACATCATTAACTGCATTGCTCCAGTCAAAGTGAAGTTTTTTCCCGGGAAGAAAAAATCTCCTTGGAGAAATGCTCCATCAGTTAGAAGTGAAAAAAGGGAATGTCGAAAAGCTGAACGCAGGTGGAGAAAGAATAGACTCCTAGTTCACTACGACATCTATAAAGAGAGACTTTACAGATATAACTTACAACTGAAAAATGCAAGAGAATCTTTCTTCTCTGAGATCATCAAGAAAAACATTAATAATACTCATGTCTTATTTTCCACAGTTGACAGGCTAACAAATCCTCCTGTGTCCGTGACTTCCGAACTCCACTCCACCAGGGCCTGCAACGAATTTGCTAACTTCTTTACTGAAAAAATCCTAAAAATTAGAGGATCACTTTGTACTACCATATCAACACCAGAACCAATGCTTTATTCAGCTGGAACTATTTCTGACAAAATGTCCCATTTCAGCGAAATAAACCACAAAAGCTTAGAGCAGATCATTCAGCAGTTAAGTTCCTCCTCCAGCTGCCTTGATGTTCTACCCACAGCTTTCTTTAAAAAAGTTTTACCTGTAATAGCGTCTGATTTGACTCAGATAATAAACGCGTCCCTTCTGTCAGGTGTTTTCCCCCAGTCCCTAAAAACAGCAATTATCAAACCACTGCTGAAAAAGAACAATTTAGACAAACTTCTACTCCAGAACTACAGGCCCATCTCAAACCTCCCCTTTATCAGTAAGATTATTGAAAAAGTTGTATTTCAACAATTAAACACCTTCTTAACAACGACCAGCCGCTTTGATGGTTTCCAGTCAGGCTTCCGTGCTCACCACAGTACAGAGACCGCCCTTTTCAAGGTTTTTAATGACATCCATATAAATACAGACTGTGGAAGAACCACCGTGCTGGTACTATTGGACCTCAGTGCAGCATTTGATACTGTTGATCACTCCATTCTGTTAGAGCGCCTGGAGAACTGGGTCGGCCTTTCTGGTACAGCTCTCCACTGGTTTAAATCTTACTTAAAGGACAGGGACTTTTTTGTATCAGTAGGTAACTTTACATCGAAGATTACAAAAATCACATGTGGGGTTCCCCAAGGGTCCATCGTGGGTCCCCTCCTCTTCAATATCTACATGCTCCCTCTAGCCCAGATAATAAAAAATAACAACATCAGCTACCATAACTATGCAGACGACACACAGCTCTACATCACCATGTCACCAGGTGACTATGAACCAATTCAAGCACTGAGTAAATGCCTAGAAGAAATCAATGCATGGATGTGTCAAAATTTTCTTCAGTTGAACAAAAACAAAACAGAAGTAATAATATTTGGACCAATAGAGGAGAGATCAAAAGTTAGCACACAGCTTCAGTCGCTTCAGCTAGGAACCACTGATCAGGCCCGAAATCTGGGAGTAGTGATGGACTCAGACCTGAACCTCCAAAAGCATCTAAAGACAATTACAAGGTCAGCTTTCTACCACCTGAAGAACATTTCTAGGATTAAAGGACTGATGTCTCAGCAGGATCTGGAAAAACGAATCCATGCGTTTATTTTTAGTAGAATAGATTACTGCAACGGTGTTTTCACAGGTCTGCCTAAAAAGTGGGTCAGACAGCTGCAGCTGATCCAGAACTCTGCTGCCCGCGTTCTCACTAAGACTAAGAAAGTAGAGAACATCACCCCCGTTCTAAAGTCCTTACACTGGCTCCCTGTATCTCAGAGAATAGACTTTAAAATACTTCTGTTAGTCTATAAATCTCTAAATGGCTTAGCACCTAAATACATCACAGACTTGTTATCAGCGTATAAACCCTCCAGACCACTCAGGTCTTCTGGCTCCAGCCTGCTCTGCATACCTAGAACCAGAACTAAACAAGGAGAAGCAGCATTTAGTTCCTATGCTCCACTTATCTGGAACAAACTTCCAGAAAACTGTAAAAGTGCAGAAAGCCTGAGTTCCTTTAAATCAAGATTAAAAACACATTTGTTTAGAATTGCCTTTGAATGTTCAAGTTAAAATGTTTTACTGTTTTCAAATTTTTTTTTTTTTTTTTTTTTTTTTTTTTTTTTTTTTTTGTTTCTACACTATCCCTACTTGCTTTTATTCTGTTTTATTTTCCAATATTTTAATCATGTAAAGCACTTTGCATTGTCTCTGTACTGAATTGTGCTATATAAATAAATTTGCCTTGCCTTGCCTTGCCTTGCCTAATTAAAGGCTACGCTCCTGATTGTTGGTGATTTGATAGCCAATCATCTGTTTCCTTATTTTTAGACCTTTCCAAACAGCATGTGTTAAAAATGTCTGCTTTTAGTTGTGCAAGAAAGGAACCTAATGGTTAACAGCAAATATTTTTAAACGATTGTTTGCTTTATATGAAATATTCTCCTTTAGGACAGCAGTATTTAAGTGGATTACTGAAAACTGTAAAAAAAATAAAAAAATATTTTCAACAGTGAAAACCTGAAAAACTAAATGTGACATATAGGGACAATAATTTAAGTCAATTCATATATAGGACATTTTTTGACCAATCTGTATAATCTGATTGAATTTGACTTTGCAAAGTGCCTTGAGATGACATGTTTCATGAATTGGCGCTATATAAATAGAACTTAATTGAATTCAGAAAACCAAGGTAGGCGTAATCCTTAACATTATTGAATGAGTTGTCAGTACGTATACTTTTAAAGGAGCAATAAGTAAGATATTTACTGTAAAATCAACCTAAATCATTCTCATTTCTCTCCTGGGATGGAAGTAACATTCCCTTTAAACAATCAGTTCTCTCCATCAACAATGTCTTAGTCACGTTTTTCTCCATTCAAACTAGAAGTACGGTCCAGAACTACTGCGGTTCAGAGTGTAGCCCGTTTTTACTTCCTGATTCCTCAGCCAATCATATGAGAGTTCCCAGGATTCCCAACACAGAGCGCAACATGGAGGCCATTTAGAGAAGCGGATCAGAAATAGAAGAGAATACAACATCGTAGACATGTCCTGTGGAAGTGAAAATTCAGTGGAGTTTTGCAGCCAGAACCCAACCTTAACACCCTCAACCATTCACGCACTCAAACCTAAAGATCAAAACCTACTTATCACCCCATTACTTTTTTAAAAAAAAACAGCTGGACTCCATCCAGGAAGAGCTAACTGGCTGAAAGGATTGATTGCCTGCTCTGTCTCCTCAAACACCCCGTCGGTCGCATCATGCGTTTGCTCACACTTGAGCTCTGCTGGCAGTTTCTTACTGTTAAAGGAGAAGTCCGGTCAAAATCAGAATTCAAACTGCTGAAAGTACTTTAAATATAAAACTACTACATACTGTGCAAAAAATTATACGTTTTTTTAATTATGAATAATTTTCATTTAATCATGTTTATGTGGAGGAATCCATCTTGGTCAAGAATATTACTGTCACCCCCCAATTTTTTGACGTCACTCGGCGGACCCGCAGTTGAGCAAGTTTCAACGCTGTGTTTATCACGGCGCACTATTTTCCAACATGGCGACGACTGGTGTTCTGTACGAAGCAGAGAGTGATGAAGTACTTAGTGACAGTGATGAGAGCTCTGTGGAGCTATCATCATCTGATAGCGATATGGATTTTTTTAGAAGAGTTTCTTGACAGAAACCGGACTTTTGACGGAATCCAGCTGTACCTATTTCCAGTGCAAACTCAGTCGGGTCCTACAGTATATATGTATACACGCGTGTGTGTGTGTGTGTGTGTGTGTGTGTGTGCGCTCCGCCGCATCACGGCTTTTCCGGCGCTGCAGCGGAGCACACAACCACACACACAGCGGAGGAGAGATCGCTGAAGTGACTTAAGTTATATATTTGCCCTCTAGTAAAAAGGGCAGGTGGTCATTATTGTATAAATATTAAAATATAAGAGCGTTCCAGCACATGCTGGGGCGGAGGGATACCACATCACATGTGGTATCCCTCCGCCCCTCTGCTCGGTGACCATCCCCGCAAATTCTAAATAAAAAATTCTAAAATAAAAAATAACTTACCGAAAATTCTCGCTCTCATGTCATGTTCAAAACATTCTTCTTCAAAATGGTTGCTGCATATGACGTGTTTTCTCTCTGACCAGAAGTTAGATGGCAAATCCGCTCTGTTCAAGTTGGCAATCCAGCAACGAGCCCGGTGGCTCATGAATCGGGAAGTTAAAATAAGCAATGTTTTTTCCACTTTTACCAGTTGTGTTGGAACATCCGATGGCCATGCACGTGGGCATTGTTGCTTCAGCAATAGCTCTTGGGAATGTCAGTGGTGAAGTCCTCTGGAAATCCGAAAAAATTATTGATGATCGCAGCTGTGTAGAACGGCTCCTATTGACTTTGCATGGAAAGCGGAGAGAAATGCTGTCGCCGCTTCCGCTTTTCCACGCCCCAGGATGTGATGTCAAACGCCCCTTACTGCCCAAATATGGGCAGTAATGTCAGCCCCCATACACAGTGATTCAGACGACAATTTATGTTTTTATTTTCTTATTGATTAAAGATAAGTTAATTAAATAACCACAAACGTATTAGTTTTAGTTATAGCTAATGATACCCTGATTTTTCCTTGTTGACCGGACTTCCCCTTTAAAGGGGAATTCTCCTCTTCACTGTTCCTATGTGCATCTTAGTATGAGGGATTGCTGGAAAGGTAACGATACAAAGTAATTGATCACCCACTGTTGCTACATTCCAGGTGGGGTTGCTTACAAGTCAATAACTTGATGCAATCTGCTCAGTTTCATTAGGTAGATAACTATTTTTAACATAAATAAACAGAACTGGCTAAGGAAAATGCCCCCACTAGGACTGGTAAGCACCGTCTGTAGACCAAAACAAGATGTGTGAAAAGCCTAACCTGACTCTCGCCAGATGGATTTCATTCATTCCCCATCAGGGATCGCTCTGTTGGAGATGTATTTCAGAAGGAGGGGCCTTATCAAAAATCCTTGCATATGATTGGATGGACCACTTGTCCGTCATCTTTACTGATGTGCTGCTTCAGCCACTCTTATCGAAACCAGCACTGAAATTGAAACCGTTGTTTTCACTAACAGAAGCCTTCAAAGCCGTTCTCTGGAGTTCTTATAAAAATTAATATTTGGTAGATTGGACAACACTGATGAAATAGCAGCATCAATGTTTCCAGGTGACCAGATATCCCTGATGATAACCAGGGACGTCTCTGATTTTGATAAGCAGGTGCAGAGTCTCTATTAGGGGGTTGGTTTGTTTTGCCCGATCTGTAACGGCGACAGTGCGGAGAAAGCGCGTTCAGCTCAACTGTTCTTTGTTGGGACAGCGGCAGGAACAGGTAAATACCTCTTGCTGTGGTAAAACTTTTTACTCCCTCATGGTTCACTGAAATCAGGACATGTCTAAGGACAGCTTTTGCCAGGGACCGGTCATCCAAAATAGGAACTCAGGGACGTCTGGTTACCGCTTGTTTCCTCGCTGCGAGCCGCCATTGTTGTCTGGATCCAAACAGTCGCTTCTCTGGTACGTCACATCTACGAAGATCCTGCCCGGCTTAAACCAACCTTTGGCTAAAGTTTGGCTAAATGTCCCTCCTTTGCCCCAACGGATTTGATGGGAGAAGACCAGATTGATAATGTGCAGAACGGAGAGTGGTACACGTCATCAATCTGGCTGGCCAGAATAAAGAGCTTCAGCCCCAGAAAGCTCCTGTAGGGGGGCAGCCCACTGCTCCCTGAGGAATGGATTAAATGAGAAAGGACAAATTTCTTAGCCGGAGTTCAACTTGTGCG
Organism: Fundulus heteroclitus; assembly: GCF_011125445.2. Classification (NCBI taxonomy): domain Eukaryota; kingdom Metazoa; phylum Chordata; class Actinopteri; order Cyprinodontiformes; family Fundulidae; genus Fundulus; species Fundulus heteroclitus. The sequence goes on from NC_046369.1 coordinate 2,912,768, forward strand.
CTGCTGCGACTGAAAATGAACGCTGACTCAAAGCATTATTTGTGAGATGCTCTTTCCTCCTGCTGCACCGTTTGTCGATCACCGTGAAATAGTTGCAATATTCACAAACTGGGCAAGGGGAGGAGACGACAATACCATATATAATTTTGCATAACTGACACATATCTTGAATTTGTTATGAAGTTCTCCAGTAAGTTCTCCCTTCGTAATATTTCTATTTCTTGTCCAATATTTTAATGGTTTATTTCCAAGCAATATATAAAGATCTTAATTTGGTTTTATTGGAAAGTGATTTATGAACTTTTGCATAAATGAGCATAAAGAAATGTACCCTATTTTTTCACTAGGCCTTTTTAAAACTAGCAAAACAAATTAATAAATGCATTATTTTTGTAAATTTCCTTTACTGGATTTGATGCTAATTGCCAGAGTTGAACCCAATCTGTGCTATTAGTCATAAGTTCAAAATGTTTTACATCTAACCCTATTTACATTGTTAAATGATTTGTTACGTAATCTTCTGTTTTAACTTTAAAACCAAGTTTTGGCAACCCCACTCAGCGCGGGCATGAGTGGATTCCTGTGCTGTCATCCCGTCTAGCAGATCGGGATTTGACGGGAAAGATTATGAAAAGCAGAGGATCACCTGCAGACAGTTAAAGTGAGAGAAAGATGAATGAAAACAGATTCATAGCAAAGTGCAGCATTTTCAGAACCACATACAGAGTTGGATAAGAGGGGGGAAAACATGGATAATTACCCTCCCTCTGTGTAGCGCTGGTTTTAAAAGCGTGTTTTTACGGTTCTGTGTTGTCGCGCCGCTCAGCAGGCCTCCCTGGCGTGATGCCAATCTCCATATCTCCTCAACAGGCCCAATAAGTACCCAGCTATCTGCACCTGCGCCAATTATTATCCTATTAGCAACAAATACCGCACAATTACCGCTAGAAACCCTCACACCCAGGCGGCCGCGGGCTGTGAAAACCCAGAGAGGGAAAAATTAGCAGGGAGCAGCCGCAGCAGCGATCAGACAGCAATTAATCAGCACAGGCGCATCTCTCAGGCTGGAGAAGATAGACAGAGCCCCAACATATTTAGCTGTGATGTATAGAGGGATGATGAATAGAGAGATGGGCTGGGAGGGCACAGACTCATGGTTTTCACAAGTGCATTACATGCTATGGTGATACTTACATGGTTATTAACATGGGTGGGCCTTGTTTTTGCAATATATTACTCTATAGTACTGCACTATATTACCAAAAAAAAATGTATACTTGAGTAATGGCTTCATAAGTTAGTAATCAATAAGTAACTTAGTTAATTTCATTTATAAAGCCTTTATGACATGCAAATATGACAAAGTGCTTCACAGTATAGTATAAAATACCTAAAGTAGAAGCGTACATAAAATGTTGAAAACGTTTTGAAAATGCAAATTGTTCAGTTTAAGTTTGATGAGCCTATATATTGTGATTTGCAAGCTTCTCACAATCAAAGATGATCTAAAAGCTAAAAGAAGAGTAGAGGTTATGTAAGCCTCAGGTTTTGGTTTTAGCACATCTCCATGCGGAGGAGAACGCAGCAGTCCGGGCCTGACCGGCCGATTTGAAAGATTTCAACCAGAGATGATCAAATGCACTCTAGAAAAAAAAAAAAATTGCGCTTTAATTTACTGTTGAAATGAGGCTGTTTGGGTTGCATACACGTATTTTCCTGCAGTGTTTAGACTCGACACCGGCAGAAGGATGGGAGGCCGCATCACCCAAATCAAGAGCGCCGCTGATTATGTATTACTTCCTTACGCTGAATAACCTCAGGATATTTAGGGAGTCCGTGTTCCTGCAGGTTACTGTTCCCGTTCCAAACCTAGATGTTCCCAGGCCAAGTGGCGCATCTAAAGAAGCTAAATTTAACATTCTGGTTTGTATTGCAAAGCTGACGCAAACTGCTGCTCAAATTGCCATTTTTTTTGTCATTTCATTTCTAAACGTTATTTTGGTCGCATTTGGGATTTTTTTTTTCGTTTCTCCCCCCTCTGTGATGTGTTTCTATTACAGCCTTTGACATCTTGGTAGGAAAAGATTACAGGCATGGCGCAAGAATAACAGATCGCCGCCGGTCGCCTCTGATAGGCTGATAAGTCCAGCTGCTACAAAAGCAAAACTTGATGGAGGAAAAAAAAAAAAAAAAAAGATGCTTCCAGCAAGCTAAAATAAATAATAAACCATGAACACACACACACACACACACACACACACATACACACCCTCACAAATGAAACCCACTTCCATTCATATTCAAATGAAAAAAAAAAAAATCTTATCTTTGAAATTGTGGCTCTTCCCTTCATTTGGGTTTTAATGCATGTCGGAAAGATTGAAAAGTAGGTGAGAGGAGGGAGGAAGAGGCAGAGAGGGAGAGCGATGCAGACGGGGAGAATTTGGGTGAGTCCGATGCATCTTCACACCCTCTTCCCCCGACAATTTATCAGCCTAAAATTTGACAAACAGACAGACGGTCTGATGGACAGACAAATTTCTTTAGCTGGCATTTTTTGCCACGCCCACAATAGCTGTCAAAACAGCAGTTAGGAGGAGAGAGAGGGGGGGAGAGAGAGATAAAGAGAACATTGAGAACCAAAATAAGAGACGGGGGAGATGTGTGCTCCTGCCTCTGACTGCCTTTCTTTTATGGGAGCAGTGCTGTGTGCCTTGGGAGACAGTTGAAGCTGACAGAAGCACTCAAGTTCTGGCTAAGAGGTCTCACACACACACCCTCACACACACTCGCGTGCGCACAAATCATTTTGGGAAGGATGTCATGTAGCGAACAAGTAAGGCTTCTCTTCGTCTGGGAGATACACTGGGTTCTTTGACATCTCCTCCTATGTGTGTGTGTGTGTGTGTGTGTGTGTGTGTGTGTGTGTGTGTGTGTGTGTGTGTGTGTGTGTGTGTGTGTGTGTGTGTGTGTGTGTGTGTGTGTGTGTGTGTGTGAACATGGCGGCCTAAGGCTAGACCATCAAGCCCTTCTCCAACTTGGCAAAGGTCACCAGAATTCCTGTCCGGCCTCTGCGTTCCAGTTTTAGCTCTGCCAATTATAAGTAAGTCTGGTTTAAAAAATGATTTCTGCCGTTTGCGAAATGCAACGAGATGGAAAGCAGCGCTTAATTCAGTTGGCGAGGCGCACCTCATGCTGACTGTTAGCTATGGAGGACTTGTGATGCTGTGGGCCTCTGTTGAAGGTCCTGAGAAAAATAAGGAAAACCATCAGCCCACTCCTCCCAGCAGGAGTGCTTATACTTCAGCTGAGAAATGTAATTTAATTTACTTTAATTTAACTTAAAACTTTAGTCACTGTTCTGTGTTTGTGAATTTCATTTGTTTTAAACATTGAATATAATTCATTATTTCCACAGGCTTTTATTCATCACTATTTTGTATGTCACAGTTTTGCAGATTTTTCTCTCTTATTTTGAAATTTCTTGCAGTATTTTAAATGGGGTTTCAATTTTAAAGGCTTGCAAGCGGTTTGAAGCAATTGCATTTGAAACGTGCTGAAAAATAATCCTCACGCCGTCTCATGAGAAGAAAGGTTCGAATCTGATCCGGCGCCGACGCCCCAGAGTCGCCCCGACACCTGGACCTCCTCCTCGTCCCTTGAATCCATTCGGGGTATCAGAGGCCGGATAACTTCTCCTTCGTCGGTGGGAGATTCTGTTCGTTGACCCCAAATGTGGTCGGAAAATCAAATATCCTAGACATTCATCATCCTGCACAGTAAATACACACGCATCGGCCTTAGCAATCAGCGGATAGCAGAGGTGATGTGCTGTTCTCGTGTCTCACATGTTTGAAGTGGCGTTAGGTCATAGTGACTTTAGGAGACAAGCCATAATAATCCAATAACAGTATCTTACTTAAAAAATCCACAGTTCTCTGGCAAAAATAAATAAATAATTGTCATCAAGCTACAGGATGTTCAGAGCTTGGCCTGTTGCTTTAACTCTCCTCAACTTTATCCCTAACCTGTCTGCTGTCAGGTTTTTCTTAGGTTCCTCTCTTTTGTATTTAGAGAAAGAAAACCAAAAAAAGGAATAGGAACACCTCTTTTATGCATTTTTTCTCCCTGAAACATATCTAGCGGAGGGTTGGATGTTCCTCTGTGGATGGTGATCTGCATCTTTTAGAAGGCTCCCTTGAACCAAACGAATGGTTCATCCCCGACTGGCTGTCTGCTGTCATCATGTCTTTCTTCACTAAAGTTTTCCAATAAATAAATAATGTCAAAATAAATAAATAAATATACACTTTTTAAATGCTTATCTGTAAAAAGAAAAAAAAAATACACAGAAATAGAATTTTTTGTTCACTTCATGCTTATGACATTGTGGAATCTGTTGAGAGGTTGTTGTTGTTGTTTTAAGGAATGTTTTAAATCTTTTTTGAACACAAATAACCAGAAAGACCTGTTCATGTTCCGACACATAAAACCCTAAACAGCCCAAACAGAACAAGCGACAAATCCTCTCGATTTGCACCAACTTAATGTCCAAAAAGTGAAAACTTGAGTCTTGCATTTGAAAATATTCACTTTCATTCATTTGCAAAGAGGGATTTCGGAGATGCAGGACAGATTAAGCATATTTTTGCAAACTTTAAACCTCGGTACAAACTAACTTGCTTCTGCTTTGCACATTTATCTCCAGCCATCTTTGTTTCTCTTGACCTATTTTTTCCCCTTTCCTTTCCTTTATTTCTCCTCCTGTTCTCAGTCACGGACCTTTTTATTGTTTCCCGACGCAAATTTGAATCCAAATCACAAATGTCTTCAACAATGCAATTGTGTTCATAAATGAATCGTTCACACTCAAAGTGAAAAAAATGTTTGATTTTATGGAAACACAATGGCTCTTTGGCAGCTTTTGTCCCCTCGCAGCTTCCCACCTTATACCAAGCATGAAAAAAAAAAAAAAAACTCTGAAAAAGTACATCCCAAAAATGTTCAAGAACTCTCATTATCATTAATCGTCATGCGGAGGCGACTCCTTCCATGTGCATCATGGGAAATGAGGGAGGTGTCATGAGAGGCAACCTCTGTCTTGTTCTGTGTGAGTGAGTGGATAAGTGCTACATGTCAGCTTCATGTTTAAAGACGCTCTGCATGATATCTTTGTCATCAGAGCCGACAGAAATCACGGCTGGAGACGAGCGGTGAGCTCGCCTGTCACAACAAACCACTGCAAGCAGGGCTTGCAGCGCGATGGAAAGCTGTAATTTAGAATCAAATGAATTATCTATGACTACAGTAAGTTTGTCAGAGAGAGACAGAAAATGTGACGGCTCGGGACAGAAAATGCCAATGCGCAGTAAATTAATGCATCTCCCAAAAATTATTTCCGTTGTTTGTGAAATGCAGCGAGATGGAAAGCGGGGCTTAATTAAATTTGTGAGGCACATGTGAAGATAAAAAGCTGGGAAGCAGCCGATAAGTTAATGAAGACGCTTTAATGCAAATTGCAATGATTAAGATACAAAAATGTTCTCAGATAATGAAGAGTTAGTATCATGTGGTGCTATAGGTTTTAGTGGAGGCATTGTTGGATTGATCAGGAGGATGAGGCAGGAGTCAGCGAGTTTTAACAAAACTTTCACCATAGTAATTATTATTTGTAAATACTCTATTAAAACGTCCAGAAACAGAAAACTCGTGTCAGCCGAGTGTGAAGCGGCCAGGATGAGGATCTGTGCCTCCAAATCCAAGGCCATGTTAGAGGCCATGTTCTCCGGGTTGGGGAGGATGTGCTGCCCCTAGTGGAGGAGTTCAAGTATCTTGGGGTCTTGTTCACAAATGAGGGGAAGATGGAGCGGGAGATCGACAGGCGGATTGGTGCAGTGTCTGCTGTGAAGCGGGCGCTGTACCGATCCGTTGTGGTGAAGAGAGAGCTGAGCCAAAAGGCGAAGCTCTCGATTTACCGGTCAATCTACGTTCCTACCCTCATCTATGGTCACGAGCTTTGGGTCGTGACCGAAAGAACGAGATCCCGGATACAAGCGGCTGAAATGAGTTTTCTCTGTAGTGTGTCTGGGCTCTCCCTTAGAGATAGGGTGAGGAGCTCAGTCATCCGGGGAGGACTCAGAGTAGAGCCACTGCTCCTCCACGTCGAGAGGAGCCAGTTGAGGTGGCTCGGGCATCTGGTCAGGATGCCTCCTGGACGCCTCCCTGGTGAGGTGTTCCGGGCACGTCTCACTGGGAGGAGACCCAGAGGGAGACCCAAGACCCAGAACAACAGTTCATATCACTGCACAAACTTCTTCAGTGTTCTTTACACCACTGCACATTCAAAATAACACTTTACATCTTTTTTCTTTCAAAATGTGTATATGCTTGAGTCTCATATTTCAGAACCATGTTGTCACAGATTCCATTTTAATAATTAAGCTAAGTCTTATTCAAGAAATATGGCAACTCTAAAACCCAGATACAAACTAAGGCCACTGTGATGGGGGAGGGGGTGGAAACTGCTCGTTGATGGAACTGTTGGAGGGACAGGCAGACGATGGCTGATACCCGAGGATGCCAGCGGAACAAGACGAGCGACGGAGGCCAGGAGGACCAGGAAGGCTCTTCGGACTTGGAACACCACACCAAACAGTCTGTGTACAGAACTACAAACCTGATAACAACTTCAACTCTTCTAGGATATAACTTAGAATATCTAATTATCCTTCCAGGAAAGCATTTGTGAGGTCAGACACTGATGCTGGACAAGACAGACTAGCTTGCAGTCTCAACTCTAATTCTCCAAGGATCTCTCTGAAAGTCAAGGCTCTGTGCAGACAAGTCAGGTTTTTCTGCACTAAACTCATCATACTGGAACTGAAGCCCCTTTTTCCAAAAGTTAAGGGGTGGTAAATGAACCAAAATGAAGCCCTAATTGTTCTTCTTACTGGAATCATGTGCTCTTGATAACAGCACAACACTATAAAATCCTCTGCAGCAAACTTTGCTATTTACCCAGTGAACCCTCAGACAAGTGCCGTTCTTCTGGTAACTGCCACAGCCTGGCTGATCCATTGCATGTCCGGGATATTCGGCTTGGATGCAGTTGCTCGGTCATAAGAACTCATGACACGAAGCAACATACACGCCGTTCTGGAGCAAATCGGAAAGGCCCTGTGAAGTTTGGAGGTCTGCCGATAATGACTTTGCAGAAAGCTGGTGCACCATTCTGGAGTTCTGCACACCATTTGCATCACAATGCGCCGTCCCCCTCCTGTAATTTTACCTGCCTGACTACTTTATGGTTGAGTTGCCATTGATCTCCGTCGCTTCCACGTTGCTTTAGCACCGCTGACTGTCCGCTGTGGAATATTTAGTAGCAAGGAAAGTTTCATGACTTGTGACACAGGTGGCATCCTGTCATGTCGCCACACTGGAAGTCATTTAGCTCCTGAGAGGGACCAGTTCTTTTTAGAAATGTTTGTAGATGCAGTCCTCATGTCCAGGAGTAAGATTGTCTGCCGCTGTGGCCAGGAAAGTGATCAGAACACCTGAACTCAGATGCTTGGATGGGTGAGTGAGAGTGTTTTGGCATTATGTGCATACTGAAGTTATCTAAAATAACCAAAGTACAATGACCTTTGCTTTAGAGATTCTAGAACCTAAACAAGTACGATAAATTTTGATACACATATGATCTATTTATGACGTTTAAAGAAATAACCAACCCTTGTCTCAACTTCCGAATCTGTTCTTCTGCAAATGCTGGGATGCCTGTGGGAACATGTTTTGTTTCTCTGCATTTTAGGGCATTTTCGTATTCACAAAAGATCTGTACATGCACAGATTTTGACAACTATTTTCTGAAAAAAGAGATAATTCATTGTCTGTGATGTTTAAAAAAAAAGGCAATTAAATGTTGCCATAATCTTCTGCTAAAACTTTTACAGTGACAGTTTTTCAAAATATTTACATTGCCAAAGTTTATCCTGCTAATGGTGGACGATTTGAGGACATTGTGGGCACATATGATTTATCTTGCAACAGAATAACAAGCTCTCAGCTGTAATTTAGTACTTATTCCTGAACATCCACGGGCAACTCGCTGAACAGAAGTTCATGCTGCTGCACCATGAATATTAAGAGAAAATCCCTCACATGCAGGTGGATTGCAACATGTGCCCACAAACTCTAGTGTTTAGCATAAAGCTCCCCCTGTTGTGTTGCCCCTATAAGGGACATCTCAGGTGGAAAAGTAGAATAAAAATTAAAAAAAAACTGGTTTTCAATTCAGAGAGAGGCTCAAGCTTGAGTGAAGATTGTCTGAAAGAGAGCGAGATGGAGAGGGTTAGATGGGGGGGGGGGGGATGAAGAGAAAAGGAGGGATAGAAGGACAAAAAAAAAGAAAGAACGAGAGGCAGAGCAAGAGAGATTTGGAGGAGGTTTTAATTGTTTTCCCATGATGCTTTGAGGAAGGCTCAGGGCTCAAAGCGTCGGAGCAGAAAGCTGTTGGAGTGCATATCGTCCTGGCAACCAAGGCTGACCCTGTCTCACACGCGAACACGCACACGCGTGTGCGTTGTGGTTCGTTTAGAGTCTGACATCAGCAGGGAGGAATGCAGAGTGCGGGGGGGGGGGGGGGGGGGGGTCAGATCAGGAGGCATTGAGTTTTGGGGAAGTGATGATGAGGACGGGACGAAAGAGGGGGAAAAAGGATGAAGAAGAGACGTGGGGGGAAATTTATGAGTGACGCGACGTGACAAAAGCAAGATAAGAATCTAAAATATAAAGTTTTATGAAGTTTGCTCCAATGTAGCTGTGGAGGTACAGCTGAATGACAATAAAGTTTTAAGTCTTAAAAAGTTTTACATTTTGGAGTTTGTTTCTTCGGAATGATTATTCTGTAATGATGCGCTTGTAGCATTGGTTCACAATGTTCCTGTGCCCTGAGATTTAAAAAAAAATGCATCGTGGAATTTAAGATTCTGGGTTATTTTTTTTTGTTATTCTCAGAAGCGTAATGAGTAAATCAAATCGACATTTTCCTCTCTTAGTGTAGTGTAGGAAGAAGATGACTAATCCTGTTAAAAAAAAAAAAAACAAGACAGACTGATGGACGTGGGAAGACATTTGTGGAAATTGAAACTTCAGTCACTCACATAGTGACAGTACAACAAAGATAACAACTTCCACTGTAATTTGAAATAGCTGTTATTAGTGCCACTGGAGTAATGATTTTTTTTTTTTTTTTTTTGGGGGGGGGGGGGGGGTTCTCATTGTTGGAAAAATTTGGTATTGTCAAAGAAAAAAAAAACGAGTTATTCACAGCAAACATTAAATATATAAATGTATTGGAGCAGTAAGTAAGTAAGAAAGAACCGTGGCAAACAAAGTGGCTTACAAATGTATTTATGCAGCTTGAACGTTATCACAAATTTAAAGGTAGTTTACAGGGATTTGAGGCGATAGACCAACACTAAGTGGACAAACCATTACCTTTTATTTAGTTAAATGTATTGTACAAATAAATCTGCGGAACAAAAGTATTCCCACATCATGATCCTGCCACAACAGGGAATGATATTTTCGGTCTGGTGTGTAGTGTTTGTTTTCAGCCACACATAACATTTTTACATGTAGGGCATAAAAATTCAAATTTTTAAAATCTCAATTTTCACCAATTCACCTTATTTTATATCTTTGACGTGTCCCCTACGCGGCGTGAGGCAAATTTTAAACATGACACGGATTTCTTTTTTTATATATATGCATAGTTTTCTTGCCTTGTTTTAATAAAGACCAGATTTGTGGAGTGCATTATCCTGTTAATAGATTTTATCACCTAAACAGTGAAGCTCTGCAGCTCCTCCAGAGTTACGATGAGTCTTCTCCACCTGTTTCTCTCAGTAATTCTCTTTTTACATTGCTTTTAAGTCTAAGACAGCAGTCATGACCCAGCATGACATGACGCTTTTACTGGTATGTTACATACAATTTCAATTAAATACATTGAGGTTTGGGTTTTTAATGTGGCAAAATGTAGAAAAGTTCGATTTTATGGGTATTTATGCCAATCACTGTTACCAAGCCTTCGAAAGGGGCATAAAGCATTATCCTGGTAATATTTTTACCACTATGGGCTTCAGCAAGTCAGCTAAAAACAAAATAATGCAACAGGTGGTCTTTTTCCAGTCAAATGTGAGTGTCTAAAGTAAATTTGTGGTGACTGTTTTTACAGCTTTTACCTTGCTTTGACATCCTGTATCATCTCCCATGCAGAAAGCTAGCAATGTCAAATAAACCACCTGACTTCTTTTGTCTGCAGATTCTTTAGAATAAAATTTCTGCATTACAGATTTTTATCTTCTTAATACTGCTTTGAAAGATATGCAACAAACTTTTTTTTTTTTACATGCAGTTTAATAAACCTTCTAAAAAAAAAAAAGGCCTTCATAAATAATTGGTTGCTTTTATGGAACGTAGAGTTTCAAACGCACAAATGTTTTGAGTTGATATAATTCCAGCGATGATTTCAGGAGAATTTAACTTTTTATCAGAAGCCTCCACTTTTATGTGGCTCAAGGTGTTGCACGACTTTTATTTAAAAGACCATCAAGAAAGGAAAAAGTGTGGAAACATTAGAGTATCATCCAGACTCTTAGAGTGAGTCTGTGCATTTCAATCTTATGTCTGTACGTATGCATCCTTTCAGCAGTTCAAAAAGGCAAACTCAATAAATTAATCGCTAAGTTTGTATATCAACTAAACGTTTTTGAATCAACAGATACTAAAGAAAGCCCTTAAGCTACTTTAAGCCAATAAAATTGAAAGTAGTTTAAAGTAAAGTTGATATTTTAAGTATGTTATACCTATGGAAACCAAGGCTATACCAATAACAACTTCTTTTTCCTTACCACCTCTGCCTTTTCAGATGCTCATTTAAAGTGATCAGCTAGAAGCTAACCTCTTTAAGGTTACTTCTTGGTAAAGGTCTGAATGTTGCTGGGTTGAATGGTGTCGTTTATCTTTTCAAGACACTTTTAATGGAATTGTCAGAAATTCAGGGTTTTCAACATCCTTTTCTTAAATAATATGAAGCCTTCCTCAAATTGTATGTACATGTATAGTTTTTTTTTAATTCTTCCTTTTTTCTTTATCATTGATCCACTATATATGAAGATTCACTGTATATAACCGATGCACCTTTCCTGCTTTGCACCTTCTCTTATGAGCCGATGTGGCAAGTGAGTTTCTCCAATGTGAGATCAATAAAGCCTATCTTATCTTATCTTATCTTATCTTATCTTATCTTATCTTATATCATTATATAATGTTTCCCACAAGAAGCTTCCCAGCATCAGGAACCAGACGTAAAACAGATGTAAACACTTCAGTGTTCTGACCCAAACCGGAGCTAATGTCACCTGAGGAAAACATTTAAACTGGGGGAAAAAAAGTTCCTCCTCCAGTTGGAGGAGAGTCCTATGTTTGTTGGGGATGGAGGGATGGCTGGAGGACAGAAAAAGAGAGAAAGTTTGGGCTTCTTTGTTTCCGGGCCTTGATGTGAGACCAACAGCCCTCCTTCCCTCCTGCTTCCCTCTTTTCCAGCCTCCATCGTTCATTCGACGTACGGCCCAACTTCTCTGCTCGTTCCCCCCCCCTCTCTCTTCCTTTCTCTCACTCTTTCAATCACCTGTTCTTTCACTTTCAAGATTTCCTGTCCGCTCCACATCGCTCCTCTTTTTCTTTCTCTTCTTTCCCTCCTCCACCGTTTTCCGTCTCTTCCTCCTCTTCACCTCCTCCACCTTCTCCTCCTTACTGCCCACCCATACTGTCTCCGCAGGGAGCCGCTTCACTCTGGGAACGAATCAAAAGGCAAAGGGGAGAAATATCCTTTCAACGTGCACGCACACGCACACACACATACGCACGCACACGCATGCACTCACACACGCACATGCGCGTACGCACGCACACGCATGCACTCACACACGCAAACACGCCAGTGGACTGTGTGGGAATGAACCAAGGGGCCTCGCTCAAATCCCTGTCTCCAGGCAACGAGTAGGGATATGCTGAGGGAATAGCATTAAAGTTGTAGAAAAACACACAAAGACAGACACAGACACACACTTTCAGGCTTACTCGCTTTCTCTCGGTATTTGTGAAACCAATCAGAAATGCTGAATGATACTGAGAGAGAGAGAGAGAGAGAGAGAGACAGAGAGAGAGAGAGAGAATAAAAAAAGGGGAGTGATGCACGTTCACCATGATGTGTTTAAAGGACTCGCTGAGCGTCAAACCAGTCCTGGATGTAGAGGTGAGCCACGGCGCTGAGGATGTGCATGCGTGCAAATTTCATCACAACAAATAGTCACTTGTGCTTATTTTAGGCGTGTGTGTGTGTGTGTGTGTGTGTGTGTGTGTGTGTGTGTGTGTGTGTGTGTGTGTGTGTGTGTGTGTGTGTGCGTCTGCCACCTCTGCAGCTGGCCCTCCATCAGCAGATTAATAAGCTTTGTTGCCACGCCGACCGGAACCCACTGACAACCATCCAGGCCCAAGGCACTCTGGGTAACGGTCTGACTGGCCGCAAGCTGGTCCTGTTTTTACAGCTCTGTTTTATCCCACACCATGCTCCTCTATGTGTGTGTGTGTGTGTGTGTGTGTGTGTATGTGAGATGGTTAATTGCTCTTCTTTTGCCAATGACATCACTGTAGGCACAGATGTTTTTCTTTTTTTTGTTTGTTGGTTTGTGTGTGTGTGTGTGTGTGTTTTTTTGTTGTAGGACCCCGGAACGGTCACACGACACAAACCTTCATTTAAAAGCTCAGGAAACACTATCCGGCTTTTGACTCGTGTCTCTGTTCCTTGTTCGGGCTCGTTTTACGTTCTCCCCCTCTTTCTTGAACTTCTTTATAAAAAAGCATGTGTGCTGTAAGAATATGGGACAATCTTGCCTTGTCAGTCATAGTTACCCCACAATCTCGTTTTATTTTATTTTATTTTATTGTTAACCTTCGTATCACAGCTCAGACCTTCCTAACCACTCTAATTTAGACTTTCTGTTACAGCAATCTTACTTGGACATCTTTCAAAAAAAATTTATAGTGCGACTGAAGAGTCATGTTGCTTTTTGGCAAAGTTAAGTTGGAAAATAAGTTCTGAACACAATGTTTTTGCAAGTAAATATGTTTTCCATGGGACTTATGAGGTGAAATACACACCAGATATTAGTAAAAAACAAATTTACTATTATAAATAAATCCAATACAATCAGTTCGTTGATATAGTGCCAATTCACAGCTAATGTCATCTCACTGCACTTTAAAAGATAAAAAACAACCAGTTTACTTAGAAAACATACACCTATGTAATTAGATTATTCCCATAATATGGACAGAAACAAATTCAGCTACATAAATGTAGCTGAAATGTAGCTTTCAATCCAGGATTGTATAGTATGTCGTTTGGGAGACAGGTTTTCTTTCCAGCTGACAGCAATCCTTCATACAGAGCAAGCATGGGGCGACAGTAGAAAGGACCGACTCCCTTTTAACGGGAAGAACTCTCTAGAAGGAACCTAACTCAGAGTTATCGGCCAATTTGCTCCAACCGACCGGGAGTGTGAGAAGACACAAGCAACACTTTCCATTCATTAAACATCTGACACAGGGAATAAGCACTGAACACAGAGAAGTCAAGAAATGTGATTACGTAAAATTCACCCCTGCTACATATTACAGCAAATAGACATCTGCTGATTTATACCAAATTGATGGCCTACTGAAAAGAAAAACGTTATCGTTAGGTATCGCGCAAGAATCATTTCCTTAGCACTCGTATTGACAGAGACAGACTTAAGACATCGACTGCAGAGGTCTGTTCACTCCATGTTCCGGTGTGAGGAACTGTCAGGGCACAAAGTCAGAAAGTGGGTAGAACATAACTTCGTCATGAATTACACATGACCAGATCAATAATCCACTGATGATTCAAAAGAATAATCTGAAGAGTTGTCCAACAACGAAGGACAACACACGTGAAGTTCCAGAAAGACCTGAACTAAGCAATCAATTTCACCTCAACAGCATCTATACTCAGCACACAACAACTGCTCAACAAAACAAAGGCCAAACTCATCTAGAGTTTACTGCAGAACCTTTTGGGTAAAGCAATGGAATAAAAAAACTGTCTGGTCAGACGGGACCAAAATAAAGCTCTTCAGATACCGGCGCACACACCATTTTTGGAGGATGAATAACTGTGATTGCAAATAAACCCCTAAAACTACAGACCAACAGTGAAGTTTGGTGGTGTGTGATTGGTTTTCAGCATTATGGTACAAGTTTATATAACTGAAGGAAGGATGAAGGGACAAATGGACCAAGGCATTCATGATTTGAGTCAGGAGATGAAATGACACAAAATGCACCCAAAGAAAGTCTCAGTCGGGTTAAGAGAAAGATATTAAAGCTGATAGAATGGCCACTGAATCATCCAACATCAATCACACTGAAAACCTACAGAAGGAACTGAGTCAGAGTAAATACAAAAAGGCCCTCAGACCTTCATGACTTGTAAACCGTTTGTTTGAAAGAAAGGGTCAAAATCCCCTCTGAGAAAGGCATGATTATTGTTTTTTAATGAGATCAATAGCCCCATTAGAATAGTATATATTTAGAAAACATTGCCATGTTTAGTATTTTACTATATATTTTCTACTGTGTAAAATGAAAATGAATAGGTCCTCCCTTAAATTGGGTAAAACAGTCTCATTAGGTTTAGAAAAGCCTTTAATTACCATATGATTACTAAGCAACTTTTTTCTATTTGCTATATTTTGTATTAAGTTCTCTTCCTAACTTTTCCTGAGCTCTTCTTCTTTTCTCTCATGTTTACTTTCAGACTTTTAAGGTCATTTCCACCTCATTTTGGACAGTTTTTAACTTTTTATTCATACATTTTAAATCCCACAGCAAACTGTTGACTTTTCTGTTTTTCCCCCCCCCCCCCCCTCCCCCCTTTGGGCTTTGTGTTTCTGACCTCTGACCTCCCGTGCTGTGGGCCACAAAGTTGATGTTCTCGCTTTTTCAGCTCATTGTGCAGTCTTACCCATTGTGAGTCATTGTTGCTGCAGCAGCGGGCTGTTTTTCGCTCCTACATGACCGCGGCGGTTACTCAGACGGCGCTGAGAAAGCAACTTACAGGTCAAGTCCAAGGTAAAAATCCAGAGAAACCCATCATTCATGTAAAAAAAAAAAAAAAATACATTATACATTAGATGAAAATAAAAGAAACTTTGTCTCATTGGAGACAACTTTTTTTGCACTTTAAACTGATATTTGGAAGAAATATGAAAATGTATTATTGCCATGCAGCTTGTTACCCCCCTGAAAAAATTGTGGATTAAAGGCAAAAATACAAGTATGTGTTCGGGGCAAACAGAGTCATATAAAAAACTGGTCTCCATGTTTAGTTTAGAGTTCTTTGGGCCAGTTGGCATGTTGTTTGCAGACCTTGCATCTGTTCTTTACAGCTCACTCTTTTCTTCTTCTCACACTTTTGTTTCCTGTCAATCATAGTTTTTGTTTTTAGATCAGAAACTGTCTCCATACTCGGTCCTTTTTTTTTTTTCGTTTTTTTTTTCTTTTGCAGTCTGCACTAAAGGCGCATGAAGTAGCAGTGCCCCCTGGTGGCGGACCAGCACTACAGCAGAGGTTTGAAAGCAGCAACTTGCAAATGCCTTTTTCATCTTTCAATGGCACCTTATTAGTTGTGTCAAAAAAAACAGAGAGGACTCCCAGTTTGTACAGAAAGCAGAGGAAATTTCCTCGTATCTGAATTGGAGTTTTGCTTCTGAAAATCACGGATAACTAAGAAATACGGAGGGGGGAAAAAATTATTGTTTTTACTTCTTAAACAAAGCTGATGGGCTTAAATAAATGTCTCATAAGGAAGGAAATTACTTTTGAGTGAACTAATATGATTAATCTTAGACAGAAATGACACTCATTTTAAAACCCCTTCAGTCTGCTTTAATGTCCTGCCAGACTGGGAAACCACATTAAAGCAGCCGCACCAACAGAAAATACCAATTTCTGTCAAGTCATGAGGCGTGTTTCTGTCAGATCATTTCCCTCGGCTCTAAGTTCTGACGTCCCTCGGAGCGGCTCTTGTCTTCAAGCCGCCTCTCCTCAGGTGTAATGGAGTCAAGAGAAACCGCTTGCGTAGCAGCGTTCAGGGCTCAGATGTTATTTCCACAAACAGACAAGATGACTGACGTTGGCAGCCAGATTGGAGAGCAAGTCCCTGTCAGCACGTTTGCTCTCTAACTGTGTCATATTTGTGTGATAATCGTTCGCTTTCTGGAAACGAGTGGAAACAGAATGATATGAGGCGGAGAAAGAATAGCCCAGAATCAAAGTTAAAGTTGAAAATGACTTGACATTTGGCCCGGGTTAAATTAAGCATGACCGAAGGCCGCAGACTGCAGACCTCAGTGAAAGCTACTTTGTCTGACCGAGCTCCGTCTGCCTTAATGAAGCAAAAAGAGTCTTAAACAGCTTAACGCGGCGTTCAGGTTTCTACCTGTGTAAGGCTATACAATGAGTGTAATGATGCACAGAGCAATGATGTGTGCGCAGGACAGAAAAAACTCTGTGCACAGAACCTTACTGTATGCATGTGTACGTGAGGGTGGGTGGGAGGGGGGGGTGTCGGTGGGGGAAAAAGAGACGACATCAGAGTCCGTATTAGAGGATAATTACAACTAAACAACGAGGGCCTGTTCCCATGAAGAATCCTGGAGGATTATCACCGCTTATTGCTCCTTTACGTTGTCCGTTGTGTTTTTTTTTCTGAGTATGGACCTGTGCCCAGTTGCTTAGCTCGCCTTAAATGGCCTCTGCGTAGTCTGGCTGGGCCTGTCTGTGTTTGTTTTTTTGCTAAAATTGGCTGATTTCTAGTTGTTTTTCTGTTTCTTTGACAAACATGTTGAATTTTTTATTTTTTTTAAACACGCTGAGACAGTGCAGAACCTGAACCCAAATCATCTTCATTCGTTCGTTGTAAAAGCTTTTCACTTTGAATCTTCAGCAAAACTCTCCCCAGCTTTAACCGGACTACCTACAGGTGAAACCAGATATTTACTTACGCTGGATTAAAACACCGCAAACCCCTTTTTTCTTCAGTCTGAACAATAAATCAGATAAAACCTTTAATGTTTTATGAAAGTAAGGAATTATTTCTAGAATAGCCCTTTGAGATGCATCATCACATTTTCAAAGGAGACGTAAGGGTTACCAGAATATTATATATGCATTATGATTGAAAAACAGACATTTTTTGGACTATTATAACTACACCTAAACAATTTGGGATTGTATTCAACAGAGGTACCCCTGTTGATGTAACACCATGGGAAAATGAAATTTCCAGATGTCTGAACGCACCATGTTCATCGGTTCAAACAACGCTGAGTGAGTTTAAACCCCATGGGCCATTCTGCCATCATCCTGCTTGGCAGGCATGCAGATTCTGTGTCATAGAAATGAAAACGCTGTTGTGCAACATGTGTGGAACAATTTCAGAACAAAAGCTGTTGTAAAAAAAGAGTGAGAGTGTCATTAATCACACTGAAACGGCTCCATGGGCTGAAAAGCCACTCAGAGAGGAAGAAGTCATTTATCCAAAAGCAAAATAAAAATGCTTTTGGATAAATGTTTGTAAATGCACTCGGGGACACAGACCTTAATATTTGAAGACGTGTCCTGTGGTGTGATGAAACTAAAATCAAGGGGATTTTCCATATTGACCGGGGGGGAAAAAACATTTAAGGAGAAAAGCTGGAAGCTTCAAAGCCAGAGAACACCATCCCACCTGTGAGGTAGATGGTGGCAGCATCACATTGTTTGTTTGTTTTTTCTTTCAGTGAAACGGTATTCATCACAAAATAGATGACATCATGAAAATTACACACTATGAGGAAGAATAACGTGTTGGCAGCAAATTATTGTTCCAAGTGTACAGCACAATACCGAATTAGTCACACATTGGTTTAAGACAAAGCAAGGTAAATTTATTTTTATAGCACATTTCAGTACAGAGACAATGCAAAGTGCATAAAAGCACGTTGGAATAAAATGTAGAAACAAAAAAGAACATTGGAGAATAGAAACTAAAAGCAAACATTAAAAACAGTCGGACTACAAAGTTGAACTAATGGTGTTGGTCTTGATTTAAAAGAACTCAGGCTTTCCGCACTTTTACAGTTTTCTGGAAGTTTGTTCCAGATCAGTGGAGCAAAAGGCGGGGGTGTTCGAACCTTTGGTCACGTGGACCGCAATTAGTACTCAAGAGTCCATAATAATAATAATAATAATAATAATAATAATAATAATAATAATAATAATAATGTAAAGCAACTAAAAGTACCAAAAATCTCTCTATATTTTTATTATTATATGAAGATTCTGATGGTTCTAGTCTGTTCCTGCCTTAAAAGCTGCCCTGTTCAGTGCCGTGACGTCACTCCCTGATCTCTGTGCTGCAATCAAGGTCTGAGCAGGTACACCTGTGGCGCCTCCAGTTACTGGGAGTTGCTGCGCCTGAGAGGAACACTATTTATTTCTGGCCCTCACAAGTTTCTCCTGCCAGATTCTGGAGTAGACCATCCAACGGTCCTTGTATTGACCGCCTGTGTGTCTCGTTCCTGTTAGCGTTCGACCCAACCTGGACCTCGGACCCGTCTCCTGTGTTTCAGCCCCGCTTGGAAACCTCTGGCCTGGTGTGTGTGTGTGCGCGCCTCTGCCCTGTGGACTCTCTCCCTGTGCAAGAACCCTGAACTGGCTATGACTTCCCTGCCAGCCTTCGCCCCCGTCTAGCCACGCTGTGATTCGGGTCAGTCAGTCAGTGATCCGGATCATCCAGACAGAGCGGCTGGGATCGAATTTCAGAGACAGTGCAACCTCCCGGCATCTGAGAAGGAAGGTTAGTGGCTTTCATTCAGTGCACAATCGCCATCAGTGCTCTTCTCCCTACAGTGATTCCAGTACGAGTTCAGGTCAGTTCCTGTTCCGGCAACACCAGTTCATCATCAATAAACTCTTTTAAACATTAATTACCTGTGTCGGCTGAATTATGGGGTCCCCTGATTCTGTATATACAGATTATATTGTATATACAGAATGTTATATAAACGTAATGTTCATAAAACAATGTAGTCATGTGTAAATATTGTAGATCCAAAACATTAAAAGGCGCTTTGCCTTTTTGAAAGATGGTCCTCCAGTTTGCAAATACTCTATTGGGGGGGCATTATTATGTTTTGCCTGTTTTAGGAATATGAATTGGATTTGGGTTGTTCTTTCTTTTTAAACACTTGCTCATCATGACAGTCATTCTGATTTGGGGCCTTTTTTTAATAACTTTTCTTTGTGGAGTGGAACAATAAAGGACATCTTTAATGATTCACTTTTCTGAAGCCATGGTTTCACAGGTAGCAAAACTAAACCTCAGTCTGCTTTGTTCCATTAATGTGTTTAAAATATGATTCAGTGTGAAAACATGAACTTAACTCTAATCATTATTCTCGAAATTAAGGTCAAATTCTAACTTTCCTCCAGAAGATATTTGGCTCCTCCATATGGGTAACTGCAAATTTCAGGTCAGATTAGAAGCAGGTTATTTATTGCTTGACAATCTCAGTCCACATTGATGAGGACAACAATTTGACCCATTTTTTAAAAAAAATCTGTGCAAAACCTTGCCGCAACAGGACACTGATCTTCAACACAGACTAACACTGCTTTGGAATATCTAATTAAAGATAACATTGGGCTGCAGGCCTCAGTCCTATTGTAAATGTATTAAGTATGTTTGTCCATGTTGGAAATCCAACCAATTCAAATTAAAGCAACCATTTTTTTTAATAAGAAAAGTGATGAGCTATGCAGTCTGAGAGATGCATAGACATTGTTAATGGGGCGACAGTGGTGCAGGAGTTGGGGAGTTCATCCTGAAATTGGTGGGTTGCTGGTTCCATCCCCTGCTCCTCAGTCATCCCCTCAGATTGGGTCAGATTATACAGATTGGTCAAAAAAATGTCTAAGGAAAAACCCAGCAGATTGCATCAAGTCTTGACAAGCAGCATTCACTCCTCCTGAAGAAGTGTAGAGCCACAGTAATATCTATACAGTAATTTGTTTATGAAATAAATCTGCTTTAACATCCTCCTGAACCCAGTTTATTTTTTATTTTTTTTTGTAAATTAAAGTTGCATATTGTATCACAATTCCACTTTGGGAAATAAATAGCTTAATTACATCATTTAAAGGCCAGAATCAACATGACATTCTAGCAGACGCTGCAGTAGTGATGCTACAAAGAACAAAGTACTGCAACAAGTACCGCTTTCATTTCCAGCCATCTCTGCACTTTCTCTACCCAGCAGAGGCAAAAAGACCAGAAGTTTCCCAGTGAGTGACAGCGCGTTATCTTATTATCTTCAGTGGTTCCCCTGCCTTGGGGGCGCAGTGTTAAAGGATTACTAAATGTCAGCAAACACACAGAAGTTAAAAAGTAAAGATGGAAAGAAAACATTTCACAGAATGTTTCATTTCAATGAAATTTTTCCCTCTCTCTGTATAGCACATCATATAAAAATAAAAATAGCTAAATTTAGAGGTTCTAGATGCAAAGTTGCTTTGGATGACTGTCTTAAAAAATGTTTAAACAGTTCAAATGACGATTAAATAGGTAACACCTCCAGGCTGTATTAAAGTACCTCTATAAAAATCACTCATTACTGCCTTTGATCACTGCCTCCATGTTAGGGGTGATTAATTTATCCTAAACAGATATGTACCACAGGCTCGGCTGTAATTAAACCTTTACTTAAAAACTCCTCTTGATCAAGTCACATGACTTAATAAATAGCAGACCAATGTCTAATCTTAGAAAAATTGTTTGAGAAAATAGCAACATTTACACAGTAATGACCTGCTAGAAGACTTTTAGTCAGGCTTCAGAGCTCATCATAGCACTGAAACCTCTCCAGTGGAGGTCACTAATGATATTCTCATGGCCTCAGATAATGGGCTTCTATCTGTACTTGTCCTGTTAGATCTTAATGCTGCATTTGATGCAGTTGATCACAACATTCACAAGACTTGAACGTGCTCTGGGGATTAAGTAAACACCAAACGGCTGGTTTAAATCGGATTAGTCTGACAGATTCCTGTTTGTTTATGTAAATTACAAATCATCTTCAAACTCCAGGGTTAACTGTGGAGTTCCACAGGGTCTGGTGCTTGGGCCAGTTCTCTTTACCATCTATAAGCTTCAAATTGATAAGCTTAGAAATAAGCATTTATGGAGGTCACTTTTCCCTTCTATCTTCATTCTTTGATAAACATGAAATAAATCATGACATTTAGAGTCACATATTGTAACAACATCTGTAACATATATATTAAATATGCACTATTTTTGACTTGAAAAACATGAATAAAGATTGGCTTCATCATTGCTGTTTAGAAGGAACATGTTTTCCTGTTTTTACACATGCTTTTTAAATGTCCTTGGGGGATTGTTCTTACAAAAGTATTGCAAAAAACAAGAGTCCCAATGAGCCATGCAGCGACCCAAAAGCCCAGCTCCGAGTCCAGTCACTTTCCACCTCATGTGGTGCCGGTTACAATACTAATTAACAGGATTAGAGTCACACAGCATCACATTGTTTACCAAAAAAAATCAGGATACTGGCCGGAGTCTGTTTTTTGAGCAATGGGAGCTGACCGAATCATATAACAAGTAAGGTAAAATGAAAACAGCACCGCTTTTTACAATGATTTTTTTTTATTTTTTTTGTGGAGCCATGACTCTTACTGCCATAAAGAAGTCTGTGTGGATGTGTATTGCTATTCAGGACAGTAATGTGGATGCATGTGCTGTTGTGAACCTTATTGTACTTTCAGTTATTGAAACCCAATAAAAATCGATAACAACCTGTCCGCAAACAATTTCTAATTTTAGCTTGAGTGATGATGTGATTTGTGAAAAATTTAGCCCTGCAATTATCTATTTATCTATACAGAAACACTACAAGTGCACATGCGCAGCTAGAAGCTAGCGAGGAACATGAACGCACATGGGCATTATGTGAGTGTGTCACAATGATTGGCATGTGGGACAACTAATAGATAAGATGACCCCCCCCCCCTCCAGAACTCCAAGCCAAAAAAGATTGTCCACTGTACCTTTTAATCTGGAAGGCATTGAACTGGCCTCTAGTTATAAAGTAAATACACCTTGGTGTTGTTTGTGACCAGAACATGTCATTTAAATCTCATATTAAACAGGTTTCCAGAGTTTCCTTTTTTCACCTCCGGAATATTGCCAAAGTCAGAAATATTCTGCCAAGGAATAACGCTGAAAAACTAGTCCATGCATTTGTTACTTCAAGGCTGGACTATTGTAATTCTTTACTATCAGGAAGTCCACAAAATTCAGTTCAAAGTCTTCAGCTGATCCAAAATGCTGCAGCAAGAGTTCTGATGAAAATCAACAAGAGGGATCATATTTCTCCAATTTTAGCTTCCCTTCATTGGCTTCCTGTTAAATCAAGAACAGAAATTAAAATTCTTATTCTAACGTATAAAGCCCTTAATAATCAAACTCCATCATATATCAGAGCTCTGATTACCCCGTATGTTCCTAACAGAGCACTTCGCTCTCAGACTGCAGGTCTGCTGGTGGTTCCTAGAGTCTCTAAAAGTAGAATGGGAGGCAGATCCTTTAGCTATCAGGCTCCTCTCCTGTGGAACCAGCTCCCAGTTAACTTAATTTTCTCATATAGATGATACATTATTTGTCAAGTGAAGTCTGCCTACAGCTTAAGTTATAGTCAAATTTCTCTATACTTGGTGTTAATTTGATGTCTTAACATAAACCCCCATTTTGGAAGTTAGCCTCTGTATACATGCAGACAGTTATTTTCTCCCAGTAAAAGAAGGCGCCGTAAAATCAGCTGACAAGGTTTGGTGTGTGCATTGAATTATTACAGTAATCTCTTAACCTACTCCATGACACTTTGCTTTGATTAATTTTTACACTTAGGGACATTGAACTGTTTTGGTTTCAATATCCTGCACTTATGCATCAACGGTACAGTTTTCCCATATGACCGGCTGAAATATGATATACATCAGGCGTATTTGTAAGAGGCCTAAACTCAGTCACCAAACTCGCGGCTGGACCACTGAAATCTCGAAAAGTTATCGATCCCTCAGAGTTGCCGCTCCTGGCCTGAGCCCTCCCTGCAAGACAAAAGAGGGCGTCCCAGCAGAAAATTAGCGCATTTAGCTGTCATCGCTCAGCTCACTTTACAGTTCTAACCAGCGTTCACACAGAGGGCCCTTGCCTCTTTTCTCTACTTCCATCCTCCCAACTTCCCACCCCTACCTTCGATTACGCGCTCGCTTTTCTTTTTCTTTTTTCTTTTTTTGACAGAAAGCTGATCCCTGTATACCTCAGAGATCAAGACAGGAAGGTGTAAACTGCAGATAAATGTGATCAAGTGTCTCTGCTATCACAAGCCCTCATGTTGGAGTGGCTGGCCAGCTGGGTTTACCTCCCACCCCCCCACCCTCCATTCTCACAGACATGGATTAGTTGCCCTCTCTTTGTGCCTTTCAGTGAAAACAGAGAGTAGAGATGAGATGTTGTCTCCATTTGAAGTTGTTTCATCGTCGTGATCACAAACAGAGCTGACTGCCCATGCATATGTGTGTCTTCAAGAGGATACACGGTGCAGACTGTTTATTTTACTGGATGATGGGAGTCCAAACTTGACTCAAATGGAAAAAAAATAGCGTAATCTGTATCTGTGTATGGAATAGAATTGGAGACAATAAATTGGAATTTTATGAGGTTCTCTTTGAAATCCGTAGGACAAATGTCTTTTTTTTTTCTGTGGTTACTGTTTTACTCTGACCACTGAAGACCAAGATGCAGAGGAAGGTCAAAAATATAGGCCATAGATTGTATAAAACAGCATTGTTTCCACATATATTAAACACACTGTTAGTCATTTGAAGCCAAGTGAGCGGAAAGTGTAAAACGAGATTTGAGCAGATTTAAATGGAGAATTATCTAGAGACTGTGTAGAATTATCAGACAAGTCATTTTTTGGAGGATTATTTTTATTTATCACCTATTACAGAGCTCTCAGTTAATTCAAAATGTTAATGAACCTAAATTCAGGAATGATTTGGGAAGTACATTTAATTCAGTTAGTTATAAACAAACAACTCTAAATTTTTAAATAAAAATTTCTGGCATTTAAATAAAATAAAAAAACAGTGACCAATACAACCACCCTTCTTTTCAATAACCTAAATAATAATTTTAATAACATTTCATGGAATCTGTCAGTTTTTTGATCTGTTGACAATCAACTTATTGTGCAGCAGCAACCACAGCCTCCTAGACAGTGTCTAGCAACACAGAGGAGTGCTTTAATTCAATTCAATAAAATTTTATTTATATGGCGCCAATTGATGACACACGTCATCTCAAGGTACTTTCCAAAGTCAAATTCAATCAGATCCTCCAGGTTGGTGAGAAAGTTTCCTCTCTAAGGAAACCCAGCAGGTTGCATCAAGTCTCTCCAAGCAGCATTCACTCCTCCTGAAAGAGCGTAGAGCCACAGTGGACAGTCGTCTGCATTGTTGATGGCTTTGCAGCAATCCCTCATACTGAGCATGCATGAAGCGACAGTGGAGAGGAAAACTCCCCTTTAACAGGGAGGAGAACCTCCAGCAGAACCAGAACCAGGCTCAGTGTGAACGCTCATCTGCCTCCACCCACTGGGGCTTAGAGAAGACAGAGCAGAGACACAGAAAGCTCAGAAGCTCACATTGACCCAGGAGTACTTTCTATGTTAGATGGTAATAGAGGATGATCTGCCTCCCATGATGATGTCACAGCTAACAGAACGCCAGACCAGGTGTACCTTCTATGGAGAGAAAAATGACAGAACAAAAAGTTAAAATCTGAAATTACAAGAAACAAATTGGAGAACAGTAGGAGAACTCAGCAGAGTGAGTAAAGCAAACCCTAATGTCCTCCAGTAGACTAAGCCTATAGCAGCATAACTATAGAGATAGCTCAGGGTAACCTAAGCCACTCTAACTAGAAGCTTTGTCCAAAAGGAAAGTTTTAACCCTACTTTAAGTCTTAAAAGTAGACGGGGTGTCTGCGTCACAGACCAAAACTGGGAGTTGGTTCCACAGGAGAGGAGCCTGATAGCTAAAGGATCTGCCTCCCATTGTATGTGATGGAGCATTGCCTTGCATAACAATCGTTGTCTTTTTGAAAGATGCAGATTTATTCCTGCACAAGTGCTTGAAAAAACATCTTCTAAAACTGGCAATAGGTTTAGGAGCCCATCTTCAACCCAAAAAGTTCCAGCCAGCTCCTCTTGAATAATACCGGCCCATTTTCTCAACATGTTTCTTGCGACCCTGTTGACTATTTAGATGGTTCTGTGATCACAACCCAATATCTTAGCAATTTCAAGAGTGCTGAATCTCTTTGAGAGACCTTTGGTATTTTTTTGACTTTTCAGAGTCAGTTATATCTCTTTCTTGGCCAAATTTATCACCTTAATATAATGTTTTGACCTCCTTATGCCACAACCTTCTTCATTATGCAAATACACATAAACCGCTATGTTTAAATCTATTAAGCATTCAAGTGTATCCAGACTGGAGTGCCTAAAAATTGTGACAGTGTAGTCTGACAAAAAAAATCAGTCAGTGTACCTAAATTTACTGTGATTTTTCAAGCTGTATGCAAACGAAATTTTGTTCTGTACGCACTTTGTGCATACAAAATGACAAATAAAGTTGTCTAAGTCGATGTGGTATCTCCCACAGGCTGGTGCTGAAGCATGATGGACAGCCCTCCTCCGTCGACAGTCAGAAAAACGCATCAAGCTGACATTTCAATGATGGAAACCAGATGAGCAAGACAGGAAGTCAGATGATGAGATGAGTGAAGCAGATCAGGAACATTTCAAAATAAGAGGGATTCACGGATGCATGAAAAGATCTTACACAAATTTAGTGTGGATTGCTGCAAGGTATATTTTGTATTGGACAATGGAGTCTCCTCTCCTCGCTCTGGCTGCTATTCACTCTGTTGATTGTACTCAGCTGGTTTCCAAATCACAACCACACCTCCACAGTATTTAAGCTCTCCGGTTTCTTTGGTTAACTACTGGATTCTATTGTTGTTCTCACGCTGCTCCCCACCTCCTGAGTTTCCCAAAATGTTCTTCTTTAATTTCCTAAATCTTTTCCCTCAATAAATCCTTTAACCGAAGCCACATCATGCGTCTAAATCTGTCCAGTTGCCAGCTGGATCCTCAACAACTCTTAGGTCAGGTCAGGTAAGTTATTAACTGCTCATAACCTAAGCAACCCTCACCAAAATACAGTCTCTCTTAACCATAGAGTCCAATTTTTTTTAAAACTTAATTACAGATGTTAATCTAAAAGCTTGAAGAAAATGTTTGCAGTTGTCTGAAGACACAATGCTTACATTGTCCAGAGTCATGCCACAAACATGTTTCTGATAGTAAATATATAGCTTAGAGATGTTAAGATGGAACAAGTAGATGAATGTATTCAGTAATTTTATA
The DNA here is from genome assembly GCF_011125445.2 of Fundulus heteroclitus. Classification (NCBI taxonomy): domain Eukaryota; kingdom Metazoa; phylum Chordata; class Actinopteri; order Cyprinodontiformes; family Fundulidae; genus Fundulus; species Fundulus heteroclitus. The sequence continues at coordinate 2,939,476 of NC_046369.1, forward strand.
TGTTGGTTATTTCTTCAGCTCAAGAGATTATATATTGGATTTAAGTTGTTTGAAAGCTTATCCAAATATTATAAAAAGAAAGAGTTTGCAGCAAGATACACACATTTGTTTGTTCTATGTATCTAGGGATCTACTCAATGCTTGAATGGGATCATAGTCTCCTGCTGATATTGTAATGTACAGCTGTGTGTCGTCTGCATAGTTATGGTAACTTATTTTGTTTTTATAATCTGAGCTAGTGTTAGCATGTAGCTACAGAATAGAAGGGAACCCAAGATGGAACCTTAAGGAACTCCAAAGGTGACTTTTGTAAACTCTGATGTAACTATTAACACAAATAAGGCCCTGTCCTTCAAGTAAGACTCAAACCATTCCAGCACTATACCAGAAACATGGACCCAGTTCCCCAGCAGCTCCGGTCATATACCATGATCAACAGTGTTGAATGTTGAGCTGAGGTCCAATAATACCAGCAATGAGGTTGTTCCACAGTTTGCATAATGAAAATCAGCCTAAATTAAGAACATTTTCAATAACTCAGGGGAAAAAAACATGATTCCAATATTATTTTTATTTGCTTATTGTGATGTCCAAGACAATCCAGACCTTACCTCCATTTAAGGTCTAGTAGAATCAGATTTGATGGAGAAAGTTTTAAATAAAATCACTCTAAGCATTGATTTGATTATGCCATTTTCCTCCATTATTTATGAATAACTCAAATAATTTAAAAATCTATTCTTTATGAATTACTCTAACAAGCATCCAACTTTTCTTTGATGTCCATAACTTTTGCACAGCACTGTACATCTGAGTAGAACGTGCTATATTTACACCTCTTTTCTTCTTCTTTTCTTCATGTTTTTTTTTCCTCCATTTCTCGAGCTCTCCTTTTCAGCAGTTCACACATGTGATAAACCATTTATCCCTCCAAGGACGTTTTTTTTTTTTCCTCCTCCCATCCACACGTCCATCCAGTCAAATTACACACTCATCGCATAATGGAGTCTGTTCCTATCGTCTCGGCACAGAGAGACCCAGAACTTACATCTGCTCTGGAATACCCCAGACAATAAACAATTCACCACTCATGCTCAAATCTAATTTTTCGGACAAAGTCTCGACAATAAGAGGAAATAAATTACAGTGCAGCAGAAGGGGGGGGCTGCCTTGGCCGTTCTGGAGATGCAGGAGAAAGTTTTTCTCAGAGTTTCTTCTTTTGGCAACGAGCAGATTCCTCTGAGCTAGCCATTATCTCAGGCAGGAAGTTAATTAAAGTGGCCCAGTCTGAATCAATGGAGAGAATTTGCAGCCACACAACGGACAGATCGGCGGACTGCCGGGAAGAGCGGAGTAACGGCCATGACACCACTTCAGAGGAGAAGATTAGCCCAAAGACAAAACTCTCGGCTCTGATCAGTCCCTACAGCGCGGCTCCCCTCCTGGATTATTCCTCCCCCCCGCTTTTATTTTCTATCTCTCCCTTTCTATCCATCCTTCCACGCCTTCCCCATTTTTCCAGCCCCACAAGAACTAGAGGGGGAGCTTGTCTTCAAAGCCCGATCCCTCCTTCCGTCCCTGTAATTCCTCACATCATTACCAAGTTTCCAAAACTTAATTTTAGCAATTACACATGCAATTAATTAATAAATGTGCTGTCATTACAGCCCCCTGTGTGATCTGAGCCCCACGAATGGGGAGGTTCGAATAAAGTGATCAAATGAACTGTGAGGGGCTTCAGAAAAAGACACAAGGAGGGAGGGATGGAGGGAGGGAGATTGTTAATAAGGGATTGCAGAGTTAATAGTTTGAGGGGCTGCTGCCCTATCAGAGGCAGAAGTCTGCAGGGAGCGAGAATGAGAAACAGACCGCGGAAAAGATAGGTGACAGGCTGAGACGGAGAGCAAGAAACGAGGAGCAGCGACAGAAAGACGGGATGATGATGAGGAGGAGGAGGAGGAGGAGGAGGATGGAGAGCTAAGAAATGGCTCACAAAAAAAGAACAAAAGAAAAGAAGAAACGGAAGAGACTGACAAGAAGACGATAAGAGAAAGGGAGATGAGGAGAGAGAAAGAGAGAAAGGAGCGCGCTCAGTTCAATCAGCCGGATTATTAATGAGATCAGAGACTTCTTGGGTCATGGAAGCAGAAAGGCAAAGACAAAACAGTTTATTCAGTTTACGCAAAAATAAAAAATGGGGGCTGCTGATGATAAGGTGTAATTGTTACAAAAAAAAGTTTGGGAGAGAGCTTGAATGATTTCCAACGATTAATCATTTTTAACCTGTTGTTTTTTTTTTTTTGTTTTTTTTTTTACAGTTTAAATATAGGATCAAACAGGCCTCAGATATGTTTTAGAAATGTATACATGAAGATGTAAAAAGAAATATCTTAATGTCCTTTCCATGTTTCCATGTCTCTGTTGTTGCATCGGGATCCAATCTTGGAGGTGGCACACAGTTAGAAAAACAGGCCCCTGACTCATTTATGTCAACGCAGGAAGAAGAACAAAGTAGTTCTCCAAAGTATTTTTTAAGAACATCTGAAAAGTTTTTCTTTGTGCATTTGTGCTCGACTCCTTAGGGGAATCAGACGTTTACTCTGATTCCCCTAAATTCAACCCAGTTTAACCATTTTCCTTCAGATCTGACCTAGATCGAGTCCACTTGTGGGAAAATTTAATTTTAATGTACATTTTTTTCAGAGAACATCAGCAGGAAAAGAAAAACGCATCATGAAGACCACAGAACACAGCAAGGAGCTGGGAGAAAGTTTGGGAGAAGTTTAAAGCAGAGTTAGGTTATGAAACAACGTTCAAGTCCTTGAATGGAGCATTGTTCAAAACATCAAACCTGAAATAGAAAATATAAGGCAAAACTGTTACCTTGGCAGTACATTGCAATCCATTTAAACCGACAGGCTGGGAAAGGAGCAGGAATCAGAGATGCAGTCAGGAAAACCTTGGTCTCTCTGGAGGAGCTGCAGAGATCCATTCTTCAACCAGCTTCAAAAGGTTCAAGTTTTCCAGGTATTTGTAGCATTTGAATGCAGTAAGTTTCAAACTATATTACAGTAGTATAAACTATGTTGTTGCTGCTGTGGGCTTGGTCCTGGTCTGGACAAAAGAAACAATTTAGTAATACAATCTGTGACTCGACTTCAGTCTCTACTTGTGCCAACCTGGCAGAAACATGGAAGAAAAGTCCTGCAACTGAAGCAAAAGGTGGTCCTTCACACTATTGATGCAGGGGGACATAATACAAATGCCAAGTACTCTGTCTAGGATTTTACTGGTTAAAAATATGTAATCTAAAAATCTAATAATTATGCTCTACTTCCTGTGATCTATCACCTGAAATCCTAACACACAATCCTGACAACTCTTTGAATCGTCTCGTTGCTGAAAAGTGCTTTTTAAATAACCGTGCCTTGCTTTGCCTGATAAAAATTAACAGAAGTTTGTGGTTGTGACGTAACAAAAGTTATAGAGATATGAAATCGTTTACTCAGCACTTTACAGGAAACAGCCAAAGGATTTCATTATTTACCTTATAAGTGAAAGGAAAGCTCTAGAGCACCATGTGCTTTAACAAGGTTAATACATTTACAATAACAATCAATAACATTTATATTTAATAGTCAATAACATATAAATCAAAGCGTAATCAATGGTAAATGGGTGAATGGTGATCTCTAAGGGAGGTAAACATGAGGTAAACACTCTTAAATATCTTATTTCTTCTTTTTATGGGTTGTTTGTTTCTCGAAAGACAGAGTCCACAATTAAAGTTGTGTTTTGGGTATTGTGAGTCGCCTATTAGGTTACCAGCTGAACATATTTGTTCTATTGTCATACGTGGGGGGGGCATGTCTTTGCAATGGGAAAGCGTGTTTTCATCTGTGAAAAATGTATGGTCACTGTCTACACCGTGAATTCCATCCAGAACACACTCGCCTGTCAAAACAACAACTCTCCCACTTTTTCTTTTTTCTTTAAGGGGGAAAAAAAAGAGAGAAAAAGGGTAATTCTGTGAATTAAAATGCTTAAAGAACAGTCAATCAGGCTTGTAATTCCGTCTCGTATAATTAGAGGCTGGGAAAACTAATTACAGCGGAGAAACCTAACTCTCCTCTCGCTACTACGGCAGCCCCTCATCACCGAGATCAGGTGACAGCCATCAAACTCGTTAGGCCGCCATGCATCGCCACACACACCCGTGTATATGCGGGCACGCACGCACGCGCACACGCACGCAAGCAACGTGTGGTTGAGCAAGCAGCCAGGCCGAGAAGAGATGGAGATGAAGTGCAGAAGGGAGGGAAAAAATAGCAGGTAATCAAGAAAGAGGTGCAACAACAACAGGTTGTGTTCTTAATCAGCAGCAGAGAGACGGAGAGAGAGAATGTGGAGGTATGAGGCGAAACAGGTGAAAAAGAGAGAAGCCCAACTGTACGCGACACAAAAAGATGAACGGGGTGAGGATATAGGCGGTAATGTAAATTACTTGAAATGCATCAGGTTGATCTCCGCTTGATTGCTGCCAGGAAAAGATGTTTGCGGAAGAGGGGGGAAAAAAAAAGTGCTCCTGATTTGCATGTTCGACTCACTTTGAGTTTATCCCGGTGCCGGTACTGCCAGTTGATAATTAGTTGTGAGTATGATTAATGCAGAAAAACTTAATTTCACTCAGAGTGCTGAAGGAGGAGGCCTTATGAGTGTCACAACACTGGGAAAGTGCTTCGGGGCGAGTCGCGTCAAGCAGCTGAGGAGAGGAAATGAGCGCTTGTGGTGTTGGCGCAGGAAACCTGGAGCCAAAAATGCACGGGAAAGCAGCAAACCGGGAGTTTATTAAACGCTCTGCAAAAATCTGATAAGATTTTGAGCCGCATTTATGGAAAATATATATTATTAAGATCCTTTTCATTGACGCTGACTCATTTCAAGTTAAATCTGTTTGCATGGAACAATAAAGATCAGCGGATGTTGGCAAAGGCAGACTTTAGTGCATTAAAATACAGTAAAAATGTTATGAATGTTAGGTTAATAACCTAATATTCATGTTAGACATCCTGTCTGTAAAAAGGAGCGCTACCGCAGGTCATTCATTCCTGCTGCTACCAGATTATACAATGCTACACTGTAACTGTAACCATAACTGTAACAACTAATGTGCAATAATCTATTTAATACACTGTACTACAACCCGTGCTATAATCCTGAAAGAAGTGACTTCTGCTGCTATCACCACCAGAACATATGTCAGTACACATGTATGTATGTATGTATGTATGTATGTACAAATGTATTCACGCATGTATATGCACATATATACGCGTAGGTATGTATGTATGAAGATATTCGTCTTATTTATATATATATATATATATATATATATATATATATATATATATATATATATATATATATATATGAATATATATGAATATATATGAATATGAATGTAAATAAGACATCATATGCCCATTCCCAACCCCTTTTGGAATTATTGGTATTCTTTTTGATCCATTGTATATATGAAGATTCACTGTATATAATTGAGTGCACCTTCCCTACTCTGCACCTTCTTGTATGAGCCGATGTGACGAGTGAATTTCTCCATTGTGAGATCAATAAAGACTATCTTATCTTATCTTCTATCTTATGTTTTTGGAGTGTGGGAGGAAGCAGGAGTACCCGGAGAGAACCCACGCATGCACGAGGAGAACGTGCAAACTCCATGCAGAAAGACCCCGGACCGGGATTCGAACCCAGGAACATCTTTTTGCTGCACGGCAGCAGTGATCCACCATGGTGCCCTGTTTCTCTTGTGATGGAGATAAAAAAAAAAAAGTTTGAAGGGCGTAAATATGAATAAATAAGTAAGTCTGGTGAAAAACGTGCAAAAGTAGAATAAGATTACCATAAAGAGGTTGTCAGTGGAGATAACATTACATAATAAATATTTAGGGTCCAAGAGGTCCAAAGGTCAAGCTGATGATTTCACATTATTCATGACGTGCGATGATAAGATCTGTGCATCTTAACCAGCTTACTTTGTAAGGAATACATATGTACCTGCAGGTTCCTGTGTTTGGTAACCGGATACCTGTCAGTTGGCAGAAACCCGCTACCCGTTAACGCATTTAGCTGCCTTTTAGGCCGGCGCCGAGACACGGTAATGGCCGCCGCTCACAGTGGAGACTAACCTATTACACCAAAACTAACTGCCCTTTGTGTGCCCTTGAAGAACTTTGTGGAAGTACTTATCGACACCCAGAGATGGGCCTAAATCCTGATTCTGCGACGCTCACGTTTAAATGAAAACGCTAAGAAAACCGAGAGCCACCGTGGAAAATAAACAAAAGGGAAGAGCATCGTTCTTGTACTTCATCAAAGCCAATCCTGAACCAGGTTTGTGTGCTAAGCTGCTCTTCTGCGCAGTTTGCTGTCAGTCTGCTCTCAAAAAACCGGCTAAATGTCACCGTGTGCTTCCTCCGAAGCGCGCCGTGAAAGTGGGTGGGTGGGTGGTGAGGGGTGGGGGACCCGTTTCCAAGGCAACAGGGGTCTCATTTTTCGCCAGCGGCCCATTCCCAACCTGTTACCAAATGAGCCGGAGCAGCACCGGCGAGGCTTCAAAGAGCGGCAGCCTCACAGCCGCCACAGGGTCTGCTAATGTCAGGAAACCAAATACCGCAGCCAGAGCTGGAAGATTTTAGCCCGAGCGATGCAGACAGATGGTGAGGCTGACAACTTGTTTTTAGTCCTGGATTTAGAAGAGAAGACAGTAAAATAAGTCGAAGTTGCTTTCTAATATCCCTCCTCAGCCCCAAACAACAACTCACTCCCGTCGACGTCCACTTTCACCGATGGAAGCGTGCCCAATTTCTGTTTCACTTCCTGAGACTTTTCTAAAGTTTGCGTAAAATTCACTTGATAAGTTGGAGGGAAAACCTCGAGTAACAAGTCTCCCTCTTCTTCATTCGCTCTTCATCTACCTGCATTTCTTGCTGTCCTTCCATGGCGCCTGGAGGTTGCAAGGCTTCAAAGTTGATTTCCCTTCATGTTAACTTCTGGACGGATGCTTGAAATAAGGAGAGGAGAAGAGAAGGTAAGAGAAGAGAGGGATTCAGAAGCTATGAGCAGATGAGAAAGAAAAAGGTCAGAATATATATATATATATATATATATATATATATATATATATATATATATATATATATAAAAACAAAGGTAGGGATCTGAATCCTGAGTTCAGCTGGTGAGGCCGGTTAAGTAGATGAAGATGGGGTTAAACAGGTTATACAAAGTGAATTTATTATAATTTTTCAGAAAAAAAGATTTGCCTCAGCATTAAAGATTGGAACATTTACCCAAATTGCCTTTTCTTTTTTTTTCTTTTTTATGTAGTTTTGTGCATGTGTGTGTATGTTCTTGTACTTGTAACTGGCCAAGAACACTTTTTGGTGATTTTACTAGTAAAGTGAGGACTTTGATGTAAAGTGAGGACCTTTTGTCGGTCCTCACTTTTATTCTGGGCTACAGGTTAGGTTTAGGACTACGGTGTCAATTACGACTAGCTATAAACCCATAAAAGTTAGGCATAGGGTTAGGGTTAGGCCACAGAAACACTTGAAAATGAATGGAAGTCTGTGGAAGACGAGGCACGGTCCTCACTACGCATTGTAAACAAGGATGGGTGTGTGTTTGTGTGCGTTCTTGTACTTGCAGCTGAGTGAGAACATTTGTGGCTCATTTTACTTGTAAAGTGAGGACCTTTTGTTGGTTCTCACTTTTATGCTGGGCTAGGTGTTGGGTTCGGCACTAAGGTGTCTGTTAGGTTTAGGTTAGGGTTATGGTTTGGTAAAGTTTAGGGTCAGGCCGTGGAAAGGCTTTGAAAATGAATCAAAGTCTATGGAAGTCAGGGCATGGTCCTCACTTTGTATTTTAAACAAGAATGTGTGTGTGTAGGTGTTCAATGAAACAACAGCTGGTAAACAGAAAGTCTCCTATTCCCCTCCTTTCTCCTCCCACAGCCTTGTTTTGTACCAGATTTCTGGTTTATGGTGAAAAAACAAACAAAAAAAACACCGGTTTTGATTAACTTTTGGGAATTTGCAAAACCAGCATCCCTCAGGAAACCTGACAAACTTCCCACTTCTATTCATGATGGTCTGTCCCCGTGGACGCCTCCTTGTTCTCTGTGCTTGGCCTGGATGCGTCCGCGGATCCACTCCTCACGTATCCACCCGACTGTCTGTGGATCCATCTATCTGTCTGGCCGTCCAGGTATGTGTTCTCTCACCAGGGTTTGATTTCAGGCTGAATCGACGCCCTGTAAGACGAGTCGAAGCCAGCAGCTCCTTGGAGGCTCCAGGGAGGGGAGAGGAGGCGTGCGGCCGGGTTTCATCCCATGGAGGGTGCAGTGTTCTGGGGTTAGGAGTGGCCCTGGGGGCCCCTGGCCGCGATGGGAGGATGGATGGGTGGATCCATTGACTGATGATTGTATTTCCCCTGAGGCAGAGTGACATAGATCACAGCAAGCAAGACAGACTTTAACTATTTCCTGCTTCCCAGAGACTGAATTTGATGCTCTGAATCATGTGTGCTCCTTTATTAATATCAACATTTAAACCAAGTGAAATGAAACAGCAAATATCTGTTCACATTGACTTTTAAGTATTTCCAGTTTTAAACTTTTCCAGTCTATTTTGCAAACACGTTGCCTTGCAAGATTATTCATACCCTTAAACCTTTTCACCTTATTATTACTAAAAACAAACAACTGTTTGTTTTACTGGGATATTACTGGCGCATCGCAATAAATCTAATTATTACTGAAAAGTTTATTTACATCGGTAACTCTGTTGTGAAGAAAGACCTGAGCCAGACTCAGCCTCAGAGATAGGATGAGGAGCAATCTGGAGGGAGCTCAAAGTAGCACCGCTGTTTTTTCGTATGGAAAGAAGTCAGTTTAAAAAATTTCCAAGCATGTTCCACTGGAAGGAGACCTCATAGAAGACTCAGAACTCGCTAGAGGGACTACACTGCAATAATGGATCTAAAAATAAGTAAAATGTTGTTAAAGTTAGTGTATTAATCCTTGATTTGAGCAGGTAAATATGATTATCTGTCAATGGAATAAGTATTTTGACCCCTAAAATAAGATAATTAGACATCCTGCATTTGAAATAAGATGACGGAGATGAATTGTTCCCATTTTAAGTGCAAAAATCTTATTCCATTGGCAAATAGTCTTATCTACCTGCTCAAATCAAGGACAAATACACTCGTTTTAAGAACATTTTACTTATTTCTAGTTCAGTTTTTGCAGTGCATATATCCCGTGTGGCCGGGAATGCCTCGGTATCCACCAAGGGAGAGGGATGTCTGGGGTTTCTTCCTGAACCTGATGACCTCACAGCCTGATCTCAGATGAGCAGAAGACAGTGGATGGATCAAACTTTGTAATTTAAGCTAAATTTTCTACTCATCGAGTTCCCTCCACTGTCTGCTCAACATTAAAGACTTTGTGATATACCTATAAATTCTGCTCTGTCTTCTCTAACCCCAGTGGGTCGAGGCAGATGACCGTTCATACTGAGCCCTGTTCTGGTTCTGCTGAAACTTTTCCTTCCAGTTAATGGGGAGTTTTTCTTTCCGCTGTCGCTTCATGCTTGCTCAGTATGAGGGATTGCTGCAAAGCCATCAACAATGCAGATGACTCTCCCTGTAGCGCTACACTTCTCCAGGAGTGAATGCTGCTTGTCGGGACTTTGAAGCAATCAACTGGTTCCCTAATATAGGAGATTTTTTACCAATCTGTATAATATGATTGAATTTGACTTTGTAAAGTGCCTTGAGATGACATGTTTCATGAATTGGCGCTATATAAATAAAATTTAATTGAATTGAAAAAATGAATCGGTACAAAACACTATTGCCAAGGTGCAAATGGAATCAAGTCAAGGGGTAAAAACATGGCAACACTCATTTGCAGAAATGCCCTAAGCCAGAGCTCAAAAATCTGTTTTAACCATTATTCTTTCAATTCTGTCATTTTAAGGTGCTTGAAAAAAATCTATATATGTATTGCATCCAATAAAAATGCATAAGGGGTATTGAAATAAAACAATCAGGTACATACTGGAAACTTTGGACCTCTTCTACTGCCCGCTACTAAAACAAATGGTGGGCAGAACCCTGCCCAGCACCACCCAAGGATGCAAAGTCAAAAGCCAGATTAATACAAGGAGTTCTAGACAATACAGATATCCTGATGGCTGCTTATCAACTGAATTTAACATGTTAGCCTCTCACAAAATACAAATACTGTTATAGATACATCTTCATCGTCCTACAAAGCACATATCAGTTCAAACTTATTTTATCTATTGCAGATACATGCAAATATTTGTTATATGTGTTATATATATAAAGACTATGTTTATATCATTACCATGCCATTACATTCTGTATATATGACTATAGTGCTTATGTGCCTTCATTAGGAATGACCCGGTCACAGGTTTAAAAGTTAACAACTTAAAAGACATTGTTAGCACTAATCTGACTGTTTTCCAAACTTCCCTGACTTCTAGGCGTTAGTAGAAAGTAGTCATAATGTGGATCAGACAACTGCCAAATATGGTGTTGGCTTCCGCTTTAACGAGGCTGTTGTTGCAATCCAACTTGTCAAAATACCATCAAAGATTTGGCTCCTCACACAGGAGGAAGGAAGAGCAGTTCCGACAGGAGGAAATATTCTCTGTTATTGTAAGAACGTCTGACAAAGAACTTGGGCAACAGTTTAAACCAATAATTAATGACTCTCTTAATTTTTCCTGAAACCTTTTGGCACAAACTCTGTGTCTATGTTCTACTGTACTTCAGAAATGTCTGTCAATAGTTGTCCGCTGAGTGCTTTCATGTTTGATACCCTTTTGATGTGCTTCCATCCTGCTTCGTTTCAAATGATCAGTAAAAACAAAGAATAGGACGTTACGTATTGCAACATTCGAACCCAACGGTGAGAAAAGCTTCTGTGAATCACAACATGTTTGAATCTTAACTGAGCTGCGGTGATCTAAAGGAACCACAAAGGAAGTCACCATGTTCATTCACTCACATTCTGTGAGGGGCAGATGGACATTTGACTTTTGAATTTCAAGAGTGGGAAGCATTGTTCTTTTACGTGGGCTTTGTTGTCTTAAGATAAACTTGTGTGACATTGTCTTCAAGACTCTTATCTGTGAGCTCTGAAACCGATTAAGCATACAGGTGCATTTTGTCACGATAGAATATAATTAAAAAACTGATTTATTTTATTAATTCAGCTTGAAAAGCAAAACATGAATTATATAGGTTCATTACACACAGTAATATTCTTAAACTGTTGATTTTGTTCACTTTGACGCAAATAAAAAAAAACAAGAGTTGGCTCCAAATGGGTTTTTAGCACGTTGTAGCATGTTACTCAACATGGGAAAGACTGTTGATTTGACAGTGACACCCAGTCCAAGCATATACTGGAAAAGTAATTGATAAAGAAGCCTGTTGCTACTAATGAAAGGTTAAGATAAGATAAGATGGTCTTTATTGATCTCACAATGGAGAAATTCACTCCAAGGTTGAGTGGAAGGAAAAAATGTGGCAAGAAAGATTAATAAATTCCAGGAATTACACCCTGCTCCCATGCTTATACATTGTGTTTTGAAAAAATCAAACATGCTGGCATTGTTAATGCATTGGATTTGAGTTAATGCCCGGTCCTATAGTCCAATACAAGTCCAAACAGTTTGTGTCCAGGATGTGTGGGGTCTGCAGAAATTCGACCAGCAGTTCCTGTGGAAGGTTTCACTACTTACGTTGCAGCAGGAATTGCAGTCTTAGCTGGGCTTTCGTCTGAACAGTGTCTGTGTTAGGACCACCACAGTTTCAGAGAAAGGGTGGTTCCTAGGAACCGGGAAGTGATCCACTGACAGATGGAGGCCGTCAATGTGAGCATGTGAAGCTTCTAGTGGAGGATGTCTGGGTTGGTGGCGTTGAAGGCTGATGTCTACAAACGTCCCTGGGTGGTTGAGGTTGTGCAACATGCAGTCAACATCTGCCGACCTCTTTGGTGGATAAGAGAACTGCAGGGGGTCCAACAGGGGGACTGTGATGCCCTTCAGATGCTTCACAACCAGGCTTTCAAAGGATTTCATGACGCCAGACATCAGAGTAACAGGCCTGTGGTCTTTTAACTCTATTGGTGTGATTCTTGAGGATCGGGATGAGTGTGGAGCATTTGAAGTACAAGAGAAATTCACCCAGAGACTCATTGAGGATATGAGTGGCAGCACACACTCTCATTAGGGAGAGATACATCTATTCCTGGAGCTTTCTTAGGTCTTCTGACAATGAAAGAGTCCATGTACATCTTTGTCAGAGAACTGAAATCCAGGTAGGCTGTTTGAGGAGAGGAGGGTGGATGGTGCAAGGGGAGCTATTGTGACAGAGTGAGATGGGGTTGAGTACAGTAGAAGTTGTTAAGGTCATCTGGCAGACCAGTATTTTGCTCAGGGTCCAGGTAGGAAGCCCTGTGGTTAGTGAGTTGTTTTTTTCCCAGATCATTCCAAACTGTTGCTAGGTTAGCTGAGAAACAGTTGTTTATCTTCTCATTTTAACTTCTCTTAGGTCCCCTAATCTCCTTGGTCAGTTTGTTCTTGGCTTGCTTATATAGGGCCCGGTCCCCACTATGGTAATCTTCTTTCTTGTTCCTACACAGCTTCCTCAAATCAATAGTGAACAATGGTTTATTGTTTTCATGTGCAAAAGGTCTTGGTCTGCTCTCACATCTTTACAAAAACTGATGCAAGAAATAAGAATTTAAAGTCAGAGTAACCCCACTGTTGTTCTAGCCTGTATGGGGCAGAGGTCCCACACCTCACCCTGGCATGTTAGCATTTAGCTCTGAGATTCTCTGCAACATTAGGATATAGGTTTGGCATTAATAAAACTGTGCAAATAGTGCTTAGCATTTCATAAGGTTTAAATGTTCAAGTCAAAAAGACATCCAGTAGTCCCTTTAAAGTACGATGGGGAATGATATAGGAATACAGAAGTCTCCTTTTACCCTAGCTGTTGGCTGTACTCTCCAGTAACAACTTTTCAGCCCGTTTATTCATGCTTAGACAACTCTGAGTCCCTCCTGCTGTGGGTAAGATATTGACTGCCGGGTACACATCCATGGAAGCCCACTTCCAAAAATCCAAATCATACACCAAAAGGTCCATATAATAAAAATGTGGGGAAATTGTAAGCCAGAATTCTGATTTCAAACAATTTTTCAATTCTTCTGACAATCAAAGACTGTCTGGCTTTGTCACTGAAGGGAGAACAGTTCGAGTCTAAGACCGATGTGCGTGTAGAGGGAGACAGAGGCCAGGGGGTGGTTTGCTTCAGCTTTGAAGCAGGTTCAGGTATCTTTAGACGTGGAGCCCTCAGCCTATAGCCAAGGATAACCTCCTCATATATAGAAATGTGTGTCTTTGTGTGTGTGTGTTTAATGGTAAGTCTCAGGGGAGGTCTGTGTTGGTCACAGAGCTCTGTCTGATACATGAAGGATGGACATATCTCCCTCCCTGGCAGCTCTATTTACCCTTCTCTACTTTCATTCACTTCATTTTGTAATATTTTCATTCTTTTTACTCAAAACACTCCCATTGATGAGTAAAATCATTTTTTACAGAAAACTAAGATTCAGCATGCACAATCTGTTCTTTTTGTATTTATTTTGCACTAATGTAAAGTCCTTTGCATAGATTTGGCATCATAAATTTCCCTGAATATGTATTCCTATCCCTTGAACCTTTTCACGTTGTGTCATATTACAACCATAAACATGGCCTATCACATACATTTTTTGTGATATGCCATCATATTGTGCAATATAATTGAGAAATGGAAAATGATGCATGTTTTTACACATTAAAAAAATCTGGAAAATGTAGCAAACATTAGGTCCCTTACTTTCTATGCAGTACATAGAAGTACAACTCAGTAAGTATATTAAAACTGAAGTCATGCACTCCACAAATTTGGCCTGTCTGGACTAAAGGCAAAAAGAACGCAACTGTTAGGGGAACGCTAGAAAAACTCCCTTTTACTTCTAGAATATCAAAATACTACATTTTTAAAAAACTGAATAATTTTTATTATCCCTTTTAAATACCTTGTTAAGTTTTGTTCATCTGACAATTTGTGTTTAGCTTCTTTAAATCTTTAAAAGAATAATTAGTAACACTGCAATGCAAAAAAATATATAATTACATCTTAATATTTGTCTTGAACAAGGAATATTTGCTCTATATAAACTAAAAAGGCCAGAGAGATAATATTACCAACAGTTTCGCTGCACAAATGGTGAGGTAGCCAAATGTTGACATTCTTAATGGCAGGAGAGACCGTTACGACTAAATTATGCAAAAGGGAATTTCTGGTTTAAGCCTGGCAACTGTCGTCTTTTACAGCTGTTTAGCCTGGCGGCTTTCCTAACTGATTGCATAGATAGAAACAATAAAAGCATCGTGTCTTAATATAAAAGGACTACATTTAAAAAATAGTGATAGAAAATAAAAGTTTTTATTTTCTTTCACAAACATTCGAGCTGATAGAAGCGAAGTGAAACAGCATGCAACTCATACCAAAAGGGGGAGACAGCCTGAAGCAAGTCATTCAGCTTAGCAGGAGTAGCAGTCAGTATTGCACCATATTGGGAATAACAATATCTGCCAAAAACATTTGTTTTCTACATTAAAGATTCCTTACACAGATTTCAATGACATCCAGTGGCAAAGCAGTAGATTGCAATCATATAAAAACACCGATTTATTTTGTCCTTCAAATGTTTAAATCTATAGCAGTTTTTATATATATATATATATATATATATATATATATATATATATATATATATATATATATATATATATATATCAGCTCCCTTCATATATCCCTCCCTTAGCGTGATGAGGACAGTTGAGACCCATACTTTCTTTTCCGGGTGCGCTTTGGTTAAACTTCGAAAAGTAGTGCTGTCCAACACATGGCCTCTTGTTCGATAAGTGCAATACTTTCTGCACTTACGCCTCAGTCAGTGACGTCAGTCTGTGGGTCTGTCGGGAAATGAGAGAGGTTTCGTCTCCTCTCTCCGTTTCTGTCGCTCTACGTTTTCTTGCTCATGGTTTTTCACGTGCTTCTATAAATTTGTGTTTCCACTGAATTTAACTGGCTTTTTACAAACCATGCAGCTTGTCGTTGTTTCATTGACAGTATTAAAACATAGCCGAACGGCGCTATATATGCAAATGTACATATATAAATGTCAGCTTTTGGGATGATATTGATTTTTTTGTCGTGGGGCCCATAATTCTTGCAGGCCATAATTCATGGGCTCCAAGTCTTTGAGGTTGGAAGGCCTCCATTGCCATCACCCTAATCTGTAGCTCCCTGCACAGATTCACTTTCAGATTAACTCAAAAATATCAATATTACTTCTGGATTGGAATCACTTTGATAAAGTTATGAGATTACTTTAAACCTAAATCTGTTAGGAGTCAAATCAATGTTGGGTTTACAGTTAATTGAGCAAGAGAAAAGACTATAGAACTTGATTAAGGAAAAAAAAAAACAAGACATAATTTTAGAAAATGAACACTGCGGCGATTGTCAGTCTTACATCGGTAGTTTTGGTATAGTTCATTGCAACTTGGTGCGATATTTAGTTTCCAGTTGGACAAGATCCCAACCCATATGTTTGCTGTTTGTGATATAAAGATGACAGCAAAGAGTGTGTGGCACTCTCCTCCCTTCATCCTCGCCTTCTACGCTGCGTCGGCGTGTAATAAACCTCCTCTCTGTACCTCCACCTCGGTCTCGCTGCCCTGTCAGTGTGTTTGTTGCCATGAATGGGACTTAGTGTCAGACGCAGAGAACCAAGGCTTCTTACAGCATGTTCTCACACACCCCTTTTCCCTCCCAAACCCAGCCGTACGTGTGTGTTTACGCCAGTGCGTGTCAGGTAAGTTAACGCGCCTCTGTCATCAAAAGCCTTATCACAGTTGGACAGGATTCAGCCCTCCACCTCAGTGTCAACTTAACACACAGGCGCGCGCACACTTAAAGTAACACGACTTGGCACCTCATTACTGTTTCCCCCCGAAGGTTGAGGTGGAGGCGAACATCAGCGAGCCTTATTTGGATGCTCGTCAAACACGTCTGCGTGATTTTCAGGCAAACTGCTTGGGCTGCGGATTAAACCGGCATGGAGTTCGGGAAAATGAACGGCTAAAATATTTTCCGGACAGAAACAAGAGACGTGATCCTGTTACTCCAGGAGCAGCTGGATTAAATCTGAGCAGCGAGTGCAGTTCGTGGTTTCCATACGTCAATAAAACAAGAAGAAAACCAAAAAAAAAGCCTTCTTGTGTTGTCATTATGTTACAATGATCACTTATAATGATTTAGGAGGATTTTCTAGACACCTCACTATTCTCAAGAACAACTCTGTGTTTATTGTGGATCACTTCCGGTTCCTAGGAACCACCCGCTCTCTGGACCTGGGATGGTCCTCAAACCTTTTTTATTTATTTATTTTTTTAACCAGTCTATGGCTTCAAGAACACAAGATATAAACTGAAAACAGTGTAGTTGGAACTGGAAGCTAAGCTTTTAATACTTTCACTTTTTGTGACAGTGAATGTCATATGCTGTCAGAAAGTCAAACGGAGAGACTCACATATGTGCTGACATAAAATGTGACATTTTATAGATATTTGAAATTTTTGGTATCTCTGCCAACTGAATTACAAAAATGTCCCCAATAAACCTTTTTATGGCCCTTTTTAACAGTTCTGTCAACAAGAGCTTGTAACCTTTCATATTAAATATATTCTGAGAGTTCTGATTTTTCTTTAACAATCTAAAAGCTTAATATCAATATTTTATTAAAAAGTCACAATTGTTTGTCCACTAGTAATATTTTTTTCTTACATTTACTTGTTTTGTTTAGTTTTTTTGCTGTGGATTGATTGTCGTGTTGCACCTAAAATGGCTTTACAGATCTAAACATTTAAATAATCAAGATCCAAGTCGATATTAATCTCTTGCATTTCTTCCTGACTAATTATTTTTTATTTATTTATTTTTATTTTTATTTTTTGGTCAGTCGAGTGTTGCAATCCGGAGTCAAATTCCTTGTTTGAGCCTTGTTCCTTGTTAGGTAAATAAACTTGATTATAATTCTGATAAATTTGTCCAAGCTTGCACTGCAAAAACGGATCTAAAAGTAAGTAAAATGTTCTTAAAGTTTGTGTATTTGTCCTTGATTTGAGCAGGTAAATAAGATTATTTGCCAATGGAATGAGTATTTTGACCCCTAATATCAGATAATTAGACATCCTGCACTTGAAATAAGATGATGGAGATGAGTTGTTCCTATTTTAAGTGCAAAAATCTTGTTCCAATGGCAAATCATTTTATTTACCTGCTCAAATCAAGGAGAAATACACACATTTTAAGAACATTTTACTTATTTTAAGTTCTGTTTTTGCAGTGTGAACATATAAATGTCACATTAAAGCTGGAAAAACGTCTCCGTTGTTAAAGTCACAGACCTTGCATGTGCACATCCGGGATGCCTACGCCGTTGCACATCATGTGAAGGCTACAATTTTACGCTCCATCCATCTTTTGTTTTGCTTTAACATGACAGTTGACATAAGCTAACTTATCTAGAACATGGGGATTACTGCAGCCTCTTATTTGACAAACAGAAAGCACTATCTGTTTTAGCCTTTTACTGGAGGGAGGGGGGGGAGAACACCCAACAGTATCCCACCTCGATCACAACTATAACGTGTACCAAAGCAAGCCATGCAGAGCAATTAGAGTCACGTCAATGTTTGGCGGCTTATCGCCGAGCCTCTCCAGTCAAAGACAATTGGCATTATCTGTAAAACAAGTTATTACAGGGACTTTTAACTTAAAGAGGAGGAGAGGCAGAGCACACAGTCATGTACAAACACTTTCATACACACCAGTTTATCTGTCAGGTCAAACCTATTATTAACCCCAAGGGCCTTGGTATTAAAGCCTTCCTCCTGCCGAACAAAACATCCTCCAGGAGAGAATAACTACTGAAGACGGAGGCTGATAGCTTCTTAAAAAGAAAAAGCCACATGAAAAAGATAAGTAAGCTATGATTGCCTCCTCCTACTCCTCCTCCTTCCCGACGAAGGCGCGCACACCCCGGGGCACATGAGCAAAGGTTTGGTATCAGGTAAAGCCTGATTTTGGGCCTCCGTTCCTATTGTCAGCCTTCTTTTATGCGTCATATTAGTTACAGCGAGACAAAAGGAAGGATCGGACCAGCGGAAACCACGCACAGCCAGGTGGAGAGGAAGGAAGGTGAAGAGCGAGTGGGACTAGGGGAAAGCGAGAACAGTCCTGTTAATATCATGTTATTTTCCTTTGGGGTCAGTGGGGCAGGAACCCCTGGTGGCAAAGACACAAAGAAAGATCGCGCATCACTCAGGGGGAAATGCTCATAAACGCTTGGGCTCCTGTCCTGTCCCAGAAAAATACAAACAATACTAGATACGTTTATGTGATAATCTATGCTTTCATAGCTTAATTCATTTGAATTGTACACATTTCTTAATTTTCAATTTCAATTCAATTTTATTTATATAGCGCCAGTTCATGAAACATGTCATTTCGAGGCACTTTACAAAGTCAAAATCAATCAGATTATACAGATTGGGTCAGATTATACAGATTGGTCAAAAAATTTCCTATATAAGGAAACCAGTTGATTGCATCAAAGTCCTGACAAGCAGCATTCACTCCTGAAGAAGCGTAAAGCCACAGTGGACAGTCGTCTGCATTGTTGATGGCTTTGCAGCAATCCCTCATACTGAGCATGCATGAAGCGACAGTGGAGAGGAAAACTCCCCTTTAACAGGGAGGAGAACCTCCAGCAGAACCAGAACCAGGCTCAGTGTGAACGCTCATCTGCCTCGACCCACTGGGAGTTAGAGAAGACAGAGCAGAGACACAGAAAGCACAGAAGCTCACATTGAACCAGGAGTACTTTCTATGTTAGATGGTAATAGAGGATGATCTGCCTCCCCTGGATGATGTCACAGCTAACAGAACACCAGACCAGGTGTACCTTCTATGAAGAAAAAAATGACAGAGAACAAAAAGTTAAAAGATAAAATAACAATCAAGCAATGCAAAATGGAGAACAGTAGGAGAACTCAGCAGAGTGAGAGAAATAGACCCTGATGTCCTCCAGCAGCCTAAGCCTATAGCAGCATAACTATAGAGGTAGCTCAGGGTAACATGAGCCACTCTGACTAGAAGCTTTGTCAAAAAGGTAAGTTTTGAGATTAGTCCTAAAAGTAGACGGGGTGTCTGCCTCACCGACCAAAACTGGGAGTTGGTTCCACAGGAGAGGAGCCTGATAGCTAAAGGATCTGCCTCCCATTCTACTTTTAGAGACTCTAGGAACCACCAGCAGACCTGCAGTCTGAGAGCGAAGTGCTCTGTTAGGAACATACGGGGTAATCAGAGCTCTGATATATGGAGTTTGATTATTAAGGGCTTTATACATGAGAAGGAGAATTTTAAATTCTATTGTTGATTTCTCTTTTATTCACCACCCTTCTAGATGTGGAGGGCAGGAAACAGTTCGTTTCTCTAAAATAAGTTCGTATTTCAAGCCTTTTCACAGGAAAAACTGATCAAATATCCAAAAGCAGGATCAAACAGGTCCCGATTCTGTTCAAATCTTCCATCTATCCATTATCTCCGCCTGTTTGGGGTCACGGGGGCTGCTGCCCATCTATAGCGGCCATTGTGTGAGTGGCTGGGTAAATACTGGACAGGTCGGCAGTCCCTCACTGGACAACACAGAGACACAGGACAAACAATGTAATCTAATCTAATTCACTCCAGATCAATAAGGTCACACAGTCAGATCCTCTTTCTGTCAATCTCTATTGATTATAGAAAGCTAATTCCTAAAAAAAGGCTTCAAGTTGTTGATTATTTTTAACAAGGCTCTCAGGATGCTTTGGACCCACAACATCACAGCTCCTTCTCCACACCTAACAGACGCCTTTTGGTGCTTTTTCACATTCTCTAATAACCCTCAATGTTTCATTCAATCAAAAACATGCAGTTCTAGTTAAGGTTTAACTGGCAAATATCCATGTTTGTGATCTGTATAATCTGACCCAATCTGTGTAATATGATTGAACTTCACTTTGCAAAGTGCCATGAGATGACATGTTTCATGATTTGGCGCAATATAAATAAAATTGAATTGAATTGAAATGATGGAACAGAAAAGCTTTGCTCGCGGTATCTCTTCAAATCAGCTGGTTTATAGCTGGTGTCTGTCAATCGGTTGTTGTGGAAATCTGGCGAACCCCGAGATGCAGCTCTTTGCAGACTTTAGTAATCGTTTGTCATCGTCTTTTTCACTGTGCTTCCTGGTCAGATAATATGGTTCCTCGTCCAGCCTGTTGGCCAGTGACTGAGAAAAATGGGTAGCTGTGTGGTGTTGTTTCTAAATCCCAGAACCAGATGTCATGGATTACTAATAAAAAGTTCTTAGACCCTCTATTTAACTTTGAAAAATACAAATATTACCATTACCATTGCAAAAAAAAACAAAAAAAAAACAGTGATGTGTACTGATCAATCATCACAAGTTAAGGGATTAATATAGTTCTATCAGATAAATCAGATAACTTATTTTTATTGCATTTTTTTCAGCCAGTGCAGTATGTTTAAGTTGGACTCGTATACTTCAGCATAACTTCGTGGCCCTGTGGCTCAACATGTAGTGCAGTGACGGGCTCATCTCTTGTCAGGAGGCTCTATATGAACATCTCCGGCCTCAGAGGCAAAGAGGGGCTTCTGGGGGGATGAAGGAACTGAAGAAAACCAAGCAGAACCTGGCAGCAACAGCAACCCACAGGCAGGAGGCCCTGCATGAAATGAGTCCAGCAGAGTGCGCTTACCTCCCAAATTCTTCACCGAGGAGTGATAATAAGTCTCCAAATGCAATGAACATTAACTTTGTGCATGTGGTAAACTTACTTTTTTTTTCCTCCTGCATTATATGTTTGCAAAATGAGCGTATAGTTGCTGCTTAGTGCATTGTATTGAATACAAAACTATACAAAAAAATTGGATATTAATTGGATGAAAGCTGATCTGGAACTGGAAAAGGAGAGGAGATGTCCGTCCACCTAACCTCAGGAGAATGAAACGGGAACAGAGATGGTTTGTGCCTCTGCTGCCCGTTTATGCTCGACGGGGGAACTCAAATATTTTTGACAGGAAGCGTCACACTGCAAAAACTGAACAAAAAAATAGTAAAATGTTCTTAAAATCAGTATACTTGTTCTTGATTTGAGCAGGTAAATAAGATGATCTGCCAATGGAATACGATTTTTGCACCTAAAATAGGAACAACTCATCTCCGTCGTCTTATTTCAAGTGCAGGATGTCTAATTATCTTATTTTAGGGGTCAAAATACTCATTCCATTGGCAAATAATATCATTTACCTGCTCAAATCAAGGATAACAAGCCAAATTTTAAGAACATTTTACTTATTTTAAGGTCTGATTTTGCAGTGCACCAACACTCTGACACTGTTCCTGCACTGCAAAAAGAGAACTAAAAATAAGTACAATTTTCTTGAAATGAATGTATTTGCCCTTGATTTGAGCAGGTAAATAAGACTATTTGCCAATGGAATGAGTTTTTTTAACCCTAAAATAAGATAAATAGATAAACTGCACTTGAAATAAGACAATGGAGATGAATTGTTCCTATTTTAAGAGCAAAAATCTTATTCCATTGGCAAATAATCCTATTTACCTGCTCAAATCAAGGAAAAATACCTTAATTTCAAGAAAAAAATGTCTTATTTTTAGGTATATTTTTGCAGTGTGTCTCACACTGCAAAAACGGATCTAAAAATAAGCAAATCTTCTTAAAATTTGTGTTTTTGTCCTAGATTTGAGCAGGTAAATGATATTATCTGCCAATGGAATGAGTATTTTGACCCCTAAAATAAAATAATTAGACATCCTGCGGTTGAAATAAGATGAAGGAGATGAATTGTTCCTATTTTAAGTGCAAAACTCTTAATCCATTGGCAGATTATCTCATTTACCTGCTCAAATCAGGGACAGATTCACTCATTTTAAGAAAACATCATTTATTTTTAGTTCCGTTTTTCCAGTGTGCACTTCCGGCTGTCTCAGCTCCACTTTTTCTATAGAGTTCAAGCCATAAAGACGCTCATTACAAACAGGTCATCAACATGTGTGCGTCCCTACGGCCGAGACGATCAATTTATTCAGCTAATAAACGGGATGAGGCCGGTGCACGCGTGAACCGCACTGAAAGCCGCGCGGTAGTTCCCCCACATGACATTGAAACGTGCATCACATAAAAAGAGCCTCCTCATCCGTCATTACCTGTGTGAGATTCAGGTTTTTTTTGTGAGAAATATGCGTGATTCATTCTTCTCTAATTAAAATGCAGATGCACTGCCCGACCCGACTGAGAGGCAGACATCCTTGTCGAACCGCCGGTCGCTCGCTCGCTCACGTACGTAAACAAGGCCGGATTGAGCAGCTTGGTCCTTGGTGACTCTGAGAGGCGAATCTTCCATCTCCCGCTGGCAGCCTCAGCGAGCGTCAAGGTTACTCGTACATTCAGAGCCACCCGGCATGTTTTGATAAACACCCAGGGTAAGCGACCTTGATTGGCCGTCATTTTTTCCTCCCTCTATCTCACGCACTGAGGCGAACACAAAAGTTGTATTTATCTATTTAATTAATTCTTTCAGCCCCCTGAGGAAGAAAAAAAAAATAAAAAATAGTGTGCGTCTGTTTGTTTCTGACTCTTCCTGGCGCCACCAATATCTGCATTTGAAGCTAGCACACAAAAAAAAAATTCAACAGAAAATTGCTCAAATTGCTCGGTGCAAAACGGACATTTTTCAAACGAGCGTTTTAATTTTTTGGTGGAGGGCGAGCTGTTTATGATGACCCAAGCTGACATCCAGGTGCTCCAGTAGAAAGCAGGAGGGCCTTTTTGTCAAGTTAAAATCATTTTATTTCCTTTTGTTCGGTTAGGAATTACAGCTAAACCAAATCTACCCGTTCTACTTGTTCTCTAAAGCACAGACTTGTCCCGAAAAAGCGATCTCACCTGCAGGGGATATTTGGTTATGGTCTCACAAGGTCAATCCTGGGCGATTGAAGGGACAATGTGAATTGTTGCTAAGGGGCTCCCAATTACCAGACCAACACATGAGCTGCATGGAATGTGAATAAGTTGGTAAAAAAAATATCTATTTTTCTAACACAAACCAGTTCTGATATGCAGTGTTACTGTGTGGCTGCTGATAGTGATGAGAGTTAAAAAGAAAAACAGCACTCCTGGTATCTGGATGTTTTATAGTAATACTAATTAACTGTGAAATACATCTAAGCCCCAAAAGATTCGTTGTTCAAGCTGACTGAGCTTGAGTCACCAGGAACGTCCCAAAGCAGATGTCTAGAGTAAAAAACGAAAGTAAACTGAGTGAAATCAGGAATGAGTGCCGGAGGCTACTTGTGCTGTATTCCATAACTCTGAAGTCAGATCAGGGATTGAGTTTAGACCCAACTTGCCCCAGCTCCAAATTCAAAAACTTTTAGAATGGGCCAGAAGTTTGTGAAATATGTCCTGCTTTTTCATTTGGAGCTATGACTTTCTGGGAAACTTTCCCAGCTTGAAACTTGTAAATGTCAACTTCGAAGTATCAATGAAAAGCAAAAATTAAATGGGAGCCTTCAAACATTCATGCCGTGCCATCTTATTTTCCTGTTTCCCTCCCTTTGGTTTTACATGATAAGACAAATTATAGAAACTCTGAGTCCTGTTGTATTACTGTTACATAATCTCTGGTTGTTTAGTGTTACATGGAAAACCTGCCAAAAGCTGCTGTGGTATAACTGCTGTATTGTCCTGCGACGGACTGGTGACCTGCACTGCAAAAAGGGAACTAAAAGTAAGTCAAATTTTCTTGAAATTAATGTATTTTTCCTTGATTTAAGCAGGTAAATAAGACTATTTGCCAATGGAATAAGATTTATGACCTTAAAACAGGAACATTTCGTCTCTATCATCTAATTTCAAGTGCAGGATATCTAATTATCTTATTTTAGGGGTAAAAATACTCACTCCATTGGCAAATAGTCTTGTTTACCTGCTTAAATCAAGGAAAAATAAATAAATTTAAACAATATTTGACTTACTTCTAGTTCCCTTTTTGCAGTGTGTCCAGGGTGCACACCCTGTGAGAACAAGCAGGTATAGGTGATAAATGGATGAATGGTTGGACAACTGGACTAGAAACTTGAGGTTTTGAATGTTTATTTTGGCAGAATCAATCTCAGATTGTGATATATGCTACACTACAGCTCAGCTCTTTCATGTAACCGTTTTCATTACACAATCAATGGAAAGGGTAGAGCGTATAGTCGGTTAATCACGTGTCCTTAATGACCCTGGAAGTGACGTTTGAAATGGGAGTGAAACATTTTCACCAAACAAGAGGAGTCTGGTTTGATTCCTCTGAATTGCTTTCATCCAGGCCCTTCAAAATGTTCTTGCATGATTGTTGGTTTGGAAACAATATATTCCTCCTAAACACTCCAAGTCAAATAAAATCCGGATTTCTGCCCATGAAACTCTTGTTTTGAACCCCTGAGAGGGAGGCAACTTTTTGATAAATATTAAACCTTTCATCAGTTCAAGTAATATTGTAAAAAAAAATGTTTTAGTAAAAAATAAAACACTTCTTAGCTGTAGTTGTAGTAGTGGAATTGTGTGTTGTTTGGGTTCTTTAATTAGTCAAATTATTAGGAAATAAACATTTGTAGGCAATATTCCAAATATATTGTACCATGATTTTCTTTAATGTAAAATCAGAATCACAATCTTAATTTGATTCCTCTACGAAAAAAGACTAAGGAGCATTTCTTAACCAATTTAGCCAGTTTTGCCTAATTGTGTCAAACACAACTTACATTAATTATGTTGGCATACTCAAGAAGTTCATCATGTCCCAGTTTATATTCCCTAATTGTGAAAAATGTATCTTAATAAAAAATAAAAAAAAACACTACTCAGGTAAAGTTATCACCATTTTATTAATTGGTAAATATGATTTTATTGTTTGCTAGAGCTGGCAAGGGTATTTGTGTCTTTTATTCGTTTTTATGCAGCACTTTCGTCAACGGTGTTGCTATTAAGGTGCCTTATAAATAAAGTTGTAATGTATTGCATTGTATGAAGTCTAAAACCGACTTGGCTTATGTAAACAGGAAGATGCTACATCATCATTACTGTTTGCACATTCATTAAAGTCATAATTCAAACTTCACCATAAACATGAATAGAATGATGAGGAAAAGTAGTTGTAACATTTCTCATGAATTCATAACTCTCACCAACACACTCATGGAGGCATCAGCCTAAACACACAACACGGATTTTTATGGATTATGAGACGATAATAACAGTTTAAAGCAGCTTTTCAACAGCAACGTGATAAAACTTCACTGGAGTCGGATGAAGGAGACCCTTTTCCAGCCACAGATCTCCCTTTAACTATATCTAAACTCTCACTTCAATGATGAACAGGAGAAAAAAAAAAAGAAAAGTTTAATTACGCCTGGATTTAAGCGTTTGATGCAGGCTCACTTCCTCTCCCCCACGGCGCTCTCTGGTTTCAGCGCAGGTTAAGGTGGCATGAGAATGACCCGGCAGGTGGAGTCAGAGGTCTCAGGGTCAGGGCCGCGCTCGGCTACTGGAGTCCTGTTACACATAAGGAGACAGGAGAGGAGTCTTGTCACTCACTGTCAGCGGATCACAGCGCTGATCCACAACCTTCACCTCTGTGACAAATCTCTCAGCGCTGCAGACTGCGCCTCCACCGACCAGGAAACCTGCAGCAGTATGGATCAATATTGGGTTACTGACCTTGAGATGATGACAGTAGAGATTCTGTGGCTTTAAGGGCGCATGGGGAGGAGAAGAACAGGCTAGGCCTTTAATTCGCAGGAAACATCTTCTTATACAGCAAGTCTAGACAGCTTTACCTGCTCATGAATGTCAGATGTTTATAACAAAACTATTTACAGAACATTCCTCTGCTGGAAACCAAGCTGGTTAAAGGTTCATTTACAGGCAAATGTTTCATTTTTCAGTAGTTTCTCCTCACCTCTGTGAGCTGACAAGCTATTAGCGTCCAACATGGCGGCCATGCTGGATGCGCCGAGCTCCCAAAAAGTAAATCGAGTTAGGCTGAACGTTCTGCTGCACTGCAAAAATAGACCTAAAAATAAGAATTTTTTTCTTTAAATTAAAGTATTTTTCCTTGATTTGAGTAGATAAATAGGACTATTTGCCAATGGAATAAGATTCTTGCACTTAAAACAGGAACAATTCATCTCCATCACCTTATTTCAAGTGCAGTATTTCTAATTATCTTATTTTAGGGGTAAAAATAGTCATTCCATTGGCAAATAATCTTATTTACCTGCTCAAATCAAGGGCAAATACATTAATTTCAAGAAAATTGTACTTATTTTTGGTTCTCTTTTTGCAGTGTGTCCTGGTGTATTATAGCCATTAACCCACAGAGAAACACACATAAACACGTTTGTACTTAATTTATTATAGCAGCAGTACACAAAAAAATCTCATTTCCTTTTTTTGATGAGGTTCTGCAATGAAAATTAGCGACATATAAAATCGTTGTATTTCTTTTTCTGGGGCATTATTATATCATGTTGGGGAAACGTAACACTTTCCACCGTGTTGGTGAGAAGCAGTGGCGCCTCCAGAAACCTTTCATAGGGAGGGGGCAGATGGAGCCACTTAAACTAAAAGCCGTAATTTCAGGATTTTATTCCACTGTTGTAGTAAAGCTGCCTGTAGAAAACTATCAGAAAGACTTAAGTAAACGCCTACTAATTAATTTTGGTTTTTAATGTTTTTTTGGATGATCTAATGTGCATAGACCAATAACGGTACAGTTAACATTTTGAGTTGAACAACTATTCCTTTTTATTGTTAATTATATTTAGAATAAGATGTACATTTATTAATTTATTGGAAAACAAAACAGTTACTAGGGGAAAGTAGATACTGGCAGATACAAATAAAAACTCGATAGAAGCTCAGGAAGAGCGGCAGCCTACAATTTACACTGGCCAGTGGGGGTGGCCAGGACATGGCACTGGGGTGGGGGGGCATGGCCACCCCACTGGTGTCCTGGCCTGTGGATCAGTTAACCGGCAGACGTCCACATGCAGGTCTGTACGTCAGGGTGACCGATCGGCGACGTCTGGACCGCTCCATCCCCTTTCTCTCTCTCCACATGTCAAAGTCAACGTAATTTATACAGCACTTATAAATAAACACTTATAAATAAAGCAAACAGGTGTAAGACTGTACCACAGCGCAGTACAAGAATGACAATAACACAAATTGATAAAAACAGAGTATCAAAACATTACTTCAAATAAATGCCAAAGAATAACAGTGAGTTTTGAGAAGCGATTTAAACTGATCCAGGCTGTGGGCAGATCTAATTTGGAAAGGTAAATTGTTCCATACAATAGGAGCAACAACAAAAAAAGCTCGATCTCCTTTCCTCTTTAGTCGGGTCCGAGGAACTGTCAATAATAGCTGATTATTTGATCGTAGGGTTCTGGACACAGACTGAAATTTTAAAAGGCCCCAAAGATAAGGAGGAGCTAACCCATTTAAAACTTTATAAGTTAATAAAAGAATCTTAAAATCTATTCAATAAAAGATGGCCAGTGTAAAGAGGCCAGTATAGGCCTTATATGGTCATGCTTCCTGGTTCCTGTAAGAAGCAGTGTCGCTGCATCTGTGATTTATCCATGCCTCTATATAATGAATTGCAGTAATCCAAGCGAGATGTAATGAAGGCATGGATAAGTCCTTCAAAGTCCTTAAAACAAAAATAAGATTTAACTTTTGCTAAAAATCCGCAGGTGATAAAAACTTGATTTAACGACAGAGCTAACTTGTTTTATCTAGCTTTAAACAGCTGTCAAAGGTAAAACCAAGATTCCTAGCAGAGGTCTGACAAAACCGAGCTAAAGAACCAAGAATCATGACTGATTTCAGCTCCAGCAGAGACCTGAGGCGACTAAAGTCTGTTGAATGATCTGCAGATGTTCTTTGAGTCTGTGGTGGCTAGCACCATCCAGTGTGGAGGAGTAGTTGGAGGGTGAAGGACACCAGAAGCCTTCACTACAAAAAGAGAACTAAAAATAAGTGATATTTTCTTGAAATGTATGTATTTGTCCTTGATTTGAGCAGGTAAATAAGATGATCTGCCAATGGAATGAGTATTTTGACCCCTAAAATAAGATAATTAGATAAATTACACTTGAAATAAGATAATCGAGATGAGTTGTTCCTATTTTAGGTGCAAAAATATTATTCCATTGGCAGATCATCTTATTAACCTGCTCAAATCAAGGAAAAGACACACTGATTTTAAGAAAATCTTGCTTATTTTTAGTTCAGTTTTTGCAGTGTTGTAGTAAGTGGGAAATGGACTGTCTGACAATAGTGTTGGAGAAGAGGACATTGTCCAAAATGAAGACAATCTTGGACAGTCCTTCCCTGTCTCTGCATCAGGAGCGTGCTCAGTACACGGCTCATACTTCCAAGATGCCCAACAGAGAGACGCAGGAAGTGAGTCAAGCTGTGCAATGCCACTGCACCACTAATTCACCATTAAGACCATTTATTTTGTGATTAAAGGCAAACTGGACGTATCTAACAGTCACATTAATGGCTTATTAGTGTTTATTGTTGACATATTTTACTCTATCTCTTCTTAATTTTATTCTGTTTCACTGCGTTTTTCTATTATACTTTCGGACACGTTATTTTCCTCTTGATTGTGGAGCATTGTGGCAAAGGCTGAGTTTTCCGGTGGGCGATAATAATGTAATTTCTGATTTTATTATGCGAATAAAATGACCCCAAACTGTTACCGTTGCAAAGCACATTATTTCTTGCAAGGTTTAAAGTGCTCCTTTTCCTGATCTCATCCTCTGTCTCCCTCTAGTGCTAACCGACCCCTGACTGATGGAAAACTTTTGATATGCTCATCATTTTTGTTATGCAATGATTCTCATTAGGACTTTCCTCTATACTTGACCTGATGTGGGCAAAATAAGCCAATTTCAATCTAGCATCCTAAAAATGCCAACAAACCAAAGACTGATGTGGAAACTGTAAACAGTCTTAATTAAACATTTACAAAAATATATAAATCTAAAATAGATCTGCTGCTGTCTGGTTTTCTGTTACCTGGGTCTCCTCGCCACAGTTCCTACAGCATTATAAACCAAATCAGAAGGCGTCGCTTTTCTGCCACTATTGCCATCCAATCATTAAATGGATCCACAGGAACTCGCTAACGAGCTGAAGGTTCGCGAAGAAGACGCAGACCCAGAAAAAGCGAAACTTAGCAAACTCTGTCCCCATGGAAAGAACCTTTATGCCTTTATTGAAGAATCTGTAGCCGTGCTCGGTCAGATAGTCCTCTGGAAATAAAAGACATAATAAAAGTCACAAATAAGTCAGTCAGATAGGACACAATTACACAAAATTAGACCTGCAATACAAATGAAATGTAGTAAATTCCAGGGTTATGTCTAAAAAAAAGTCTGTTTTAGGAAAACAGCGAAAATTGGTATACCAACTACTAGTGGACTCTTTTAATGCTCAATTAATACTTAAATGTATTACTTGAATACATTAAGTTTAATCACATAGAATTTGGTATTTTCTTTCTGCTGGAAAAGTTTTCATTTATGCATGATGTGAACAATTAAGCAACTTTTAAGTTTTAAAAAAATGCTCGTGTTGTTATAGATGTTCAATTCAGAAGAATAAAAATTTTAATAAGTAAATTTTGAAGCAAAACGAAATGGATGCATTTAGTTTTTTACCTGCAGTCATTGCAATATGCTTCCAAACCCATCCAGGGAAGAATTAAAAAAGGTCCTTAATTGACAATAATTGTAGAGGTGATATGTTTGTTGATGGAGGTCATTTCAATTTCCTATCAAAGATGTCAGTGTTCAGTTCAGGTAAAGAGATTGTTGCATTGTCACCTATCTGTCAAAAAGCCTTCTTATCATATTATTTGTCCATTAAATGTTGTGTATAAAATTGCTTAAAATGAACCAATATGATCACCGTTTGGAAACAAAACGTTGCCCATTCTGATCAGACGGCGTTGATTTGATTTTTTTCTGCACGCCAAGCTTTAATTTGTCCGTCTGAGATTAACGTTCAGTCTAAGAAAGTCCGAGACGAATACGGCACAAACTGTTGTTGTTGTTGGCTGTTTGCACATGTCAAAGTGTTTAACCCGAGAGCGGCAAACTCACACACACACTAACACACACACACACACAGAGGCGCGCTCACATATTCATCAGGCTTTGGGATCCAACAGCTTAGCATGAAAGCAAAGGTGAAACTGAATCTGTAAATTGCAGAGCAGGGGAAAGGAAAAGGAGGGCGAGAGGGATAGACAGAGAGTTGTTATCAGAGCAGGGCCGAGTGTAACCCCATCCCGCCGCTAGAGTTTCCTGATCGGGTCACCTGACTGAAGCCTGGCGCTCTGATTGGCTGATTGGCTCCTGCAGCCAGGTAATGATGTAAGGTGAGTTGGTGGGAACGAGTGAGGGTGATAACCCTGTGTGTGTGTGTGTGTGTGTGTGTGTGTATGTGTGTGTGTGTGTGTGTGTGTGTGTGGGAACCGGGGAGGCTGATAACAGCTTTTTCCCACTGCTGCCATATGACCCTCTCACCTGCCCACCTAACACTAGTTATCACCAAATCCTACACTGCAGGAGGTCTGTGTGCGCACCCGTGTGCTCACATACGTGTCTGTTTGCCAAAGGGGGCCGATACGTGTGTGTGTGTGTGTGTGTGTGTCCGACTGAGTGCGTGTGTGTCCGTATGTGCTTCTGAGTGTTTGAACAGCCCGAGCGACGCAGAAGATTCGACACAGTAAAAAGGAAACGTTTCACAACCGACAAAAGGGAAAAATGGGAATCAGACTTTCACAAGGACGGAAAAAAGGCCGAGCAAGGAGCGGGCGCGAGGTTGCTCCAGACCGTGATTGCTACACCGCGCGTTTAAACTACATGCTTCGCAACCGAGTGCAAGGCATGAACTGAGTCGCTTCAGAAGGCTTTAAACTGGAATGAGTCGACAGATTTTAAGTAGGGTGGACAAGCAGCAACAGGAAAATTATGTTTCTAAATAATTTAGATTTCATGCGCGTGACGTCATTGTGTGCAGCTCAAATTTGCGTTAGGTTTGCAGAAAACACCACTGAGTGGCATAAACATCCCTGGCACAGATCATGAAGGGTATAAATAGCTTAAAATACAACAAATCAAATCAACCAATCAGCTGTAGCTAGGCAGGCTGAACAAAGCAATCCCACAAATGGATCAATGTGTGCTTCTGTGCTTTCTGTGTCTCTGCTCTGTCTTCTCTAAGCCCCAGTGGGTGGAGGCAGATGAGCGTTCATACTGAGCCTGGTTCTGGTTCTGCTGGAGGTTCTCCTCCCTGTTAAAGGGGAGTTTTCCTCTCCACTGTCGCTTCATGCATGCTCAGTATGAGGGATTGCTGCAAAGCCATCAACAATGCAGACGACTGTCCACTGTGGCTCTACGCTCTTTCAGGAGGAGTGAATGCTGCTTGGAGAGGCTTGATGCAACCTGCTGGGTTTCCTTAGAGAGGAAACTTTCTCACCAACCTGGAGGATCTGATGGAGTCTGACTTTGGAAAGAGCCTTGAGATGACGTGCTGTGAATTGGTGCTATACAAATATATTTAACTGGATTGAATTGAACAAATGTTCAACGGAAGACAATAAAAATTATCTTCAGTCATAAATAAAACATTACAATTAATTTGTTTAGTGCATGCATTTGATTAAGATGGTGGGAGCGCTAAGTGAGATTGCGTAGCTTGCTAACTCCCTTTATTGGACTGTCAATAAATTTCCATTTAAAATCTGTCCAACTGTAATATTTTTGGCTCACATGTTGTTTTTTATTATTATTCTTTGTTTTTGATTTTTTTTTAAGTCATGGACAAACATGAAATCAAGAATCTTTATCGTCATTATGTAACCATGATGAAACTTTGGTCAGACGCCGGCTCAGAATTCACACGTACACAAACAAGAGACGATGTTCAAATCGCTGAATGCACCAACAAGACTTCCTGAGAAGCTAAAAACGTGAAAATAATCCTTAGGATCTGACAAATTTAAAAGTTTGAGTCAGAAAAGACAGCAGCCACTTTACAGAGACTGTAAATTACTGTGCAATTGCATGAATGTATCAGACAAGAAACTCCATGGGAGATTAAAAAGTGTGCAAAAAATTAATATTCGAGTTAATTGATGCTCAAGTTAAACAGACAGGTAGATGATGTAAAAACGCATCTCTGAGTAATGCTTGTATATTATGCATTTAAAGCATTTACAGGCAGTGACCCTTCTTTAGTACTGAGCTTATAGGTTACCTTAGGCTGCGCCATGAAAAAACATCTCTTCCATGCAATAAAATGTTTGTACAAACCTATTTGCTTAAAGACACATTGTCCACTCAAGTTCTCAGTACCTAGACTCTGCTTTTGATGGCAACCGGGGGTTTCCAATGCATTGATGTGATTTAATTTAATGTTGCCTGGTGCAGAAACAAGTGCCTCTGCAGTTGAAATGTCCTTTGGTAGGTTGCATCAAGGTTTGTTGAGAAAAACATAATTAAGTAATGATGAAATTCTCCTGTTATACAATAGATCCAACAATTAATGGGGAAAAGATTTGAAATCTTTATTTCATTTCAGACCAAGAAACTCACTAACGAGTTTTAGCTAAACAATTTTTAGCAGCAAACCCAATATTGGTGGTTCTTACAGCGTGTTACTTCCAGAAATACGGAGCAGCCGAGAAGATATTTTGACGAGTTCAAACACGTGCGATTATGGAGACAAAGTCAACAAATACAGTTCATTGTTTATACAACTGTCAGATTTAGTTTTAGCTTTTAAAATTTAATCACGGAGATAAGACAATGTGAGAAGGGTTTTTTTTTTTGGTAAAGAACAAAACAATTTCTCTGGTTTTATTGACATTTCTACTGAAAGTTGCATGTCAAAACTTACTTAAACTCTTCTCAGTTTTTACACTTGGCTTGCCCTAATAAAGCAGACTGGAGTAAAATAAAAATCAACAAAACATTTATAAGGTTACGGTCGCTGATTGCGCAGCATCTGGTTGTCTCTGCTGTCTAAACTCCTCCGTGGTTTACAAGCTGAAAGCTGCCTAACACCTGAGTATTCAGCCCTGTTTTAACAAACAAATCAACCCTGAAGGTTGATTTGTTTGATTCGTAAAAAGCCACTGATGCCTTTCCTTGTTTAAACTAAAGTCAACCTTGGCTGTCGCAGCAGATCACATGACAGCCACTGTATACACGGCAGAACTACAAAGGTAATACCGGGGCTCTAAAAATCAGTTGGGATTAATGGATAAACTAAACTCAGGCAGAGGAGACAAAAGTGAAATTTATATAAACTGAAGTGCCAATAGTCCCTCCCTGAACTTTACCTTTAAACTTTTAAAAAATATGATTATTATATGTGATGTGGACATCACAGCACTGCAAAAAAGAAACTAAAAGTGAGTAAAATGTTCTTAAAATTTGTATATTTTTCCTTGATTTGAGCATGTAAATAAGACTATTTGCCAGTGGGATGAGTATATTTTACCCCTAAAATAAGATAATTAGATACCCTGCACTTGAAATAAGATGATGGAGATGAATTGTTCTTATTTTAAGTGCATAAATCTTATTCCAATGGCAAATAGTCTTACATACCTGCTCAAATCAAGGAAAAATATACTCATTTCAAGAAATATTTACCTACTTTTAGTTTCCGTTTTGCAGTGAAGGGGAACCAGAGAGAGGGCTTTTGGGACAAAATCACAATTACACTAAATCTAGGGAAACATTTTTACTTTCAATTCCTGTTTTCTGTTTCTTGATGTCATTTTGGCTATTAGTCAAAGGTTTTATCACATTTAAAATTTGTTGATATGTTTAAGGATTAAAAAAATACTTGACACCTGTAGTTATGTACATGAGGGCCATAACTTTTACACCGAAAAAAGGAACTAAAAGTGAGTAAAGTTTTCTTGAAATTAGTTAATTTGACCTTGATTTAAGCAGGTAAACAAGATGATCTGCCAATAGAATAAGATTTTTGCTCTTAATATACACTGCAAAAACGGATCTAAATATAAGTAAAATGTTCTTAAAATTAGTGTTTTTGTCCTAGATTTGAGCAGGTAAATAAGATGATCTGCCAATGGAATGAGTATATTTACCCCTAAAATAAAATAGATATCCTGCGCTTGAAACAAGATGATGGAGATGAATTGTACCTATTTTAAGTGTAAAAATATTATTCCACTGGTGAATCAGCTTATCTACCTGCTCAAATCAAGGACAGATTCATTAATGTTAAGAAAACATCACTTATTTTTAGTTCTGTTTTTGCAGTGTAGGAAGAACTCATCTCCATCATCTTATTCCAAGTACAGTATATCTAATTATCTTATTTTAGGGGTCAAAATACTAATTCCATTGGCAGATAATCTTATTTACCTGCTCAAATCAAGGACAAATACACTAATTTCAGGAAAATGTTACTTAGTTTTTCTTCTCTTTTTGCAGTGCACCTTCACATGACCTCTGAAAGAGACAAAAATAAGTTAGACGAACAAAGAAACACTGAACGTCTTACAGGGGCACAAAAAAAAAATCCCAATTTGTAACCATCAGTAAATGTTTTTGCTCCCATTTCTTGTTGCGTTGTAAGATTCGGTCGACTAAAAACGTGCGAACCCCAGCTTCAACACCCGCATTCAGAGGCAAACATTATCGCCAACAACAGCTCGCCGCTCCCCTGCTACGAACCGGCGGCTCCTTCCAGCGCCGTTCCCATCCTGGTTGGCCAAAAACTTAATTGATTTTGGCCTTGGGTTCAGCTTGTGTGTATGTGTGGTTCCCTGACAGAGGGAGAGTCAGAGGGAGCGACAGCCAGTGGGAATAGATTTTCTGGGAACCGGGAGCCCCCCCCCGCCCCCGCCCCCCCCTCCCCTCTTGAACACACCATCACATTAACGCACCCTCCTTCCCCCCTTGGCCCCCTTTGCACTGGAAGGAGCTGGCTGCTTCTCAGGCACCTGGTCATTACCATTGCTAATTAGGTACCATTAATCAGGCCTGTACAAGTGTCTGAGTGCATGTGAAAGTGCACGTGTCTGTGTTTTTATGCAGGCGAGTTTGGGTGAGACAAAGCAGAGACGTGTAAGAGGAGCTTTTTTTAGTAGCGGCTATGAAAGTTGAAACCGTTACCGAAACATAAAAAGGCATCTGTCTGTGCCCCCTTAGGCTGTGTTTTTTTCTTAATTAAGTATAAAACAGCTGAGACCATTTTAAAAGTATCTATCTGTATTTACAGCATGAGGACGGAGATTTAAATTTCTGATTACCTCAGTTCATCGTTTTGTCGATTACGTAAATAAATAAATAAATAAATAAATAAAAAGTCTGGACAAACTTTGTAGACCTTGAACCAAAATCCACTTTCACGCTGCAATCAGGGTTGTAGAGGTGACGCTCCTAAAACTATGAGAGTCTGGCAAATCTCTGTGTGTGTTCTTGTACTTTTAGCTGGTTAAGAAGATTTTTTGCTCAGCTTACCAGTAAAGTGAGGACCTTTTTTGGGGCTACACTGCAAAAATGTACCTAAAAATTTGTAAAATGTTCTTAAAATTTGTGTTTTTGTCCTAGATTTGAGCTGGTAAATAAGATTATCTGCCAATGGAGTGAGTACTTTGACCCCTAAAATAAGATAATTAGACATACTGCACTTGAAATAAGACGATGGAGATGAGTTGTTCCTATTTTAAGTGCAAAACTCTTATTCCATTGGCAGATCATCTCATTTACCTGCTCAAATCTAGGACAGAACCATGAATTTTAAGAAAATTGTACTTATTTTTTGTTCCGTTTTTGCAGTGTAGGGGTTAGGTTTAGGACTAAATGAGAATATTTTTCCTTGATTTGAGCAGCTAAATAAGACTATTTGAGTATTTTTACCCCTAAAATAAGATAATTAGATATCCTGCACTTAAAATGAAATGATGGAGATGAATTATTCTTATTTTAAGTGCAAAAATCTTATTTAGCTGCTCAAATCAAGGGAAAATACACACATTTTAAGAAGATTTTACTTACTTTGAGTTCCCTTTTTGCAGTGTGTGTGTGTGTGTGTGTGTGTGTGTGTGTGTGTGTGTGTGTGTGTGTGTGTGTGTGTGTGTGTTAGGTTTAGGTTAGGGCAGGTTAGGGTCAGGCCATAGAAAAGCTGGAAAATGAATGGAAGTAAATGGAAATCAAGGCACGGTCCTCACTTTGTATTGTAAACAATGATGTGTGTGTGTGTGTGTGTGTGTGTGTGTGTGTGTGTGTGTGTGTGTGTGTGTGTGTGTGTGTGTGTGTGTGTGTGTGTGTGTGTGTGTGTGTGTGTGTGTGTGTGTGTTATGATGACGATAATGAGCGAGACGCATCAGTGAGCTGTGTGATGGGCGTTAAGGAGGGGCGTGCTTTAAAAGCCCCAAACACACAACTCCCACTTGTGTCCATCACATTCCTCCGGTGTTAGCCGAGGCTACGCTCCCTCGAGCCGCTCACTCACCCCAAAACAATTTAAAAAAGGGACCAAAACATCCTGAAGCTTGACATGGTCAGAATCATCTGACGGGAATCCTGTGAAGCAGGTTAAATTACTTGAAAACCAGCTCAACGGTGAAGACACTAAAACAAATGTTGGCTAATTTTAGTTGTTTGACAGATGTGGGTAGAGTACCCAAAATGTTGCTCTCAACAGGAGTAGCACTGCTTTAATATATTTTTATTATAAGTATTCAGCAACACTGTTTAATCTGGTTTAATTTGCAAAAGGTATACTGACAAAATATAAAACCATGTGCAAGTTCTTGTAGTCAGAAAAATTAAATAAAAATTTGTAAAAAAAAATAATTACATCCTTACAAAATAACAAATTCGTACAGATAAAACATGTTTCCAAATCTCGTTTCTTTCACACCATAAAACCTTTGATGCCACTTATACTACTATAAAGTACTTCTAGTGACAATATCTACTCTTTAGTGTACGTTCACTTGCTCTTCAAATGGCACAACAGGCTCAGCAGGGAGGAAATAACAGAACGATTAAAAAACGTCTCACCAGATGGACATCTGTGTCTGTGTCCGGTGCATTTTTGGTTAAAATGTATTTATTTGCTATTCAGTGACGTAACTAGAGGTGGGTAGAGCCAGAAATGGTACTCAAGTAAGAGTAGTTTCACTTCAAAAATAAGTAGAAGTCAAAAGTATGGTGCCGTAAAACTACTCACAGGAAAACTTTTTCTTTAGAAAGTTAGTTAAAGGAGCAATAAGCAAGATATTTACTGAAAAATCAACATAAATCATTGACATTTGCCACCTGGGATGGAAGTAACGTTCCCTTTAAGCAATCTGTCCTCTCCATCAACAATGTCTGAGTCACTTTTTTCTCCTTTTTAACCCAGAGCTACCTCCAACAACTAGAAAAAGAGAAGGTAATTAACCGTTCATCTTATTATAAATTATATCCAGGGAAAAACATTCCATTCTTAGACAGGCTCCCAAAAATTCACAAAGGAGGAATACCACTCAGACCCATTGTCAGCAGCATTAACTCAGTAACACATCCTCTGGATGGGATGCGAAACGTCTTCAAATGTCGAGAAAAAAAAAAAAAGTCCAGTTGTTTTGTTTTTTAACTTTTTTGGAAATAAATGCAAAATTACTGCACATTGCTGATGTATAATTCATGGTAAAACCAATCCATCCAACATAGACAGCATTGGTCTAAGAGGGCCATTACCTTCTCAACAGTAACAGCTGCTTTATTTATTGTTGCTCCAGGTTGAAAATAACAGATCCTACATACAGGTACATTAAAAGAAAATTACAATATTGTGAAAAGTTCAATCATTTTTGACACACATTGCAGAAAGTGAAACTCATGTTACATAGATTCATTTAAACTAGAGTGAAACATTTCAGGCTTTCTAAAATTTTGATGATTAGGGCTTACAGATAATGAAAACCTTCATTCAGTGTCTCAGAAAATTAGAGTATTGCACAAGAGCAACATAAAATTATATTTTAAACAGAATTTTCAGGCATAAAAAAGTCTGTTTACTTTTATTTCCTCATGAATCGGTCTGGGCTCCTTTTGCCTGAATTACTGCATCAGTGTGGCGTGGCATGGAGGCCATGAGCCTGCGGCTCAGCTGAGGTGGTCAAGAAGGTCAGGTATTCTTCATCGATGGTTCTGTTGTCTCTCATCTTCCTCCTGACAACAGCCAATAGATTTTCTACGGAGTTCAGGTCAGATCAGTTTGCTGGCCAACCAATCACAGCAACACCATGGTCACGAACCTGCGTACCTGCAGCAGTGAGGGTAGGTACCAAGACCTGCTGGAAAATAAAATCAGCATCCTGGTGAAGCTGCTGCAGATTTCTGAATGGATTTTACTGGACAGTCCTGGAGGCTGCAGTCATCCCTGTTGCTGCACTGCAAAAAGGGAACTGAAAGCAAGTAAAATTTTCTTGACATTTTTGTATTTTTCCTTGATTTGAGCAGCTAAATAAGACTATATGCCAATGGAATTAGTATTTTTACCCCTAAAATAAGATAATTAGGAATTCTGCTCTTGAAATAAGATGATGGAGATGAATTGTTCCTATTTTAAGTGCAAAAATCTTATTCCATTGGCAAATAGTGTTATTTACCTGCTCAAATCAAGGAAAAATACACTAATTTCAAGAAATTTTGACTTATTTTTAGTTCCCTTTTGCTTCCACTCAGCTTTCTATGGCTAGATTTGGTTAC
Organism: Fundulus heteroclitus; assembly: GCF_011125445.2. Classification (NCBI taxonomy): domain Eukaryota; kingdom Metazoa; phylum Chordata; class Actinopteri; order Cyprinodontiformes; family Fundulidae; genus Fundulus; species Fundulus heteroclitus. The sequence goes on from NC_046369.1 coordinate 2,978,702, forward strand.
AGCTGGTCGTGAATAACCAGCTTCTTCAGCAATGACCTTTTTGTGGCTTGCCCTCCTTGTGGAGGGGGTCAATGACTGTCCTCTGGACGCCTGTCCAGTCTGCAGTCTTCCATGTCGCCTACCGACCCAGACTGAGACTCGGTTAGGGGCTCGGCAAACGTTTGCAGGTGTTTGGAGTTAATTAGCTGATTATAGTCTGACGCCATGAGTTTTTAGTACTCTAATCTTTGGAGAGTTTCTGAATGTCGGGTTTTCATTGTCTGTAAGCCGCATTCATCAAAATTAAAATTAAAACAATGCTTGAAATATTTCCCTCCATGTCCATTGAATCCATAAAATATGAGTTTTACTTTCTGGAATCAGGGAAAAATCTTAAAATCTTCTGTTTCTTTGTGTCACACTTAAATGTCTCAAATCTTTAAACTAATTTTCTCTATCAGACAAGGAAAATCAGACTAAAATAGACAATTTAACTACAATTAACCGCATAAGTGTGCTTCAGGTCATAAGCCATGCTAAGGCTCAAATTACTGCCTGAGAATCATTACCACACTAATGGAGAATGTGAGCAGTGGTGAACCCCTCCAGGAGTGGTCAGCCTGACAAAATTACTTCATAAAGGCATCAATGTCTCATCTAGGAGTTAATAAAATAACCCAGAAGAACATCTGAACCACTGCGGGCCTTACTTGCCACAGTTAAGGTCAGAGATAAATTCAATCATGAGAAAAAAGGGCCTATAAAGGCAAAACCAATGCTGACCCACAGAAAGAAAATCTTGATTATATATTATATAATCTGCACAGCCCTAATTTAGAGTAAATTTAAATAGATTTTTTATTTTAAAAAAAACAACAACTTTCAAAACATTTAATGATTTGTGTGTTATTGGTGCTTTACAGCTGGATCCACAGCAGCTAGTCGTAGGCAGCTGTAGTCTTTGAAAAAAAAAAGTTCTGAGTTTCCCACATAAATGAGTTTTTCATTTTCAGCTCAAGGTTCTTCATACGTTCAGGTCGATTAAGGTCATTTATCACACATACTGATTGAAGCTTTCAGGCCCCTTGGAATGCTTCGCACACATGTGGAAGAAAAAGCTGGAGGTGGCTGAAATGCCGGGTATTTCCTTTCACACACTCCGCTGCCCTTAATCTGCAAGAAATGTGGTCGTGCAAAAGTGAAATTTGCTGAATTCCACTTCGAAAAAGATTAAGTTAACTGTTAAGCGGTAATAGTCTCTTTTTCCTTTTATTAATTGCTCAGAAGCAGAAATCCTAAACACTTAAAACACGGTTATGTGACCTTATGTTCCTAATGTGGACAGAAAGAATAATAAGAGAGACGCTGCAGGAGTCGGAAACTTCGCGTTATTGTTGTTAAAGAGGTTTCACCTAATGTGCTCTGGCTATAAAGGTAGTTTTCTTCCTCTCATACGTTAAAACAATATTTTAACTGGAGAAAGTTTTGTCCATGGCTGTGGGGGAAGAAAAAAATATTCCTTAATTTTGATTTTTAGAGGATGTTCACTAAAAACACCGCTTCAGCACAGCGTTAAAATTAATTCAAGGTTTTTGACTTCCACTTGCTTTCAAAGTCTGTATGATAAGTTTTCTCACCTTGATGCCTAATAATGTTCCTCCGGTTCCACCGAAGCCAAACATCATGAGGTTATCAGCTAAATGCAAGTCTGGGTAAATTTTTTTTAATTTAAAAACAATTATCAGGAAACATAATCACAAAAAGTAATTCTCTGAAGATATAAACAGCAAAGAATGTAGTACTGGATTATGGAAAAATGTGTCATAAGTAGGTTTTCTGCTGGAACTGCAAAAGAATCGTGATTAAAAACCGAATCCGTCATCATTTCTGATCATTACATTTTGTTTTTTTCCACAAACACAAGAGGTTTGATATCCTTGTAATGCAGTGACAGCTTTCCTGGAGTAGCTACCAGATCTATAGACTAAAGATTTGTTTTTGAAACTCTTTAAATATAGGAAAGATTTTTTTTTCCCCCATTAAAGACAAGAGGCAGTTAATAAAATACACATTTTTCCCTGTTTATTAATGATTGTTTCAAAGTTAAGGCAAAGACCCAAAGCTTTAAGGAAAGGCCCAGACGGCCAATCAAACATAAGTGCTTTTCATTCAAACAGGAAGACGACGTCTCTCTTGATTTTAAGCAACATTTCATCCGAGCCAACAAACTACAGTGGATGACAGTAAACTTCCACTTTCTTATGTTGGGTTTTAGACACTTTTTCTGTTTCATACAACTCTTTTGTTTGTACAAAAATAAATAATTTTTAAATCTCAGGAAGAATAAAATGCCAGATTATTAAAGGAGCACTGGACCGGTCGTTTTTTGTTGCTTTTAAACACAACAGAGGTGGTTTGAGACCAACCCCAGCTTATTTAGAGCAGGGAATCCCTGATGGGTGTAAACTGTTTACCGCAGTCGCACATTCATCAGGAACATGCCTGTATAAACTAAAATCTACTATACTAGTCACCTGTCAGCTCTCTGAAGCTACAGAAACATCCCAAACAGGCGCTTTTTTTTTCTGTGACAGTGGGTTTAATATTGTTTTACAGATTGTGGACGCATTTTCATGAACTCTTGTCAAGTAATAAAGAACTAGAATTCACACCACACGTTATTTAATTCTTCACTAGATATGTCCAGTGTTTCATTAGCTCCACTAGTGGCATAAATACCCCACTTTGCTTAAAGGCATACTATGCAACATTTTTCAGTTAAATAATGTGTTCCATACCGTTTTGGATGATTAAATGAGTCATTTCAGGTCAAACTAAGGTTTTCTTGGCCGCCCTGGTGGTCTGTGGGGGAAATACCGCACTTGCAATTGCAGGAGCATTCGGCCCGCAGTCACAGGCTCAGAAGTCTCGTGCAAGACCGCGAGAGTCAGTGTTGCTTTACGGCGAGAACTGCTACACGCCCCCAGTGAAAGGCATGCTCGTTGGTAGCTCAGTGGCGATATTTGTGCAGTTATCATGGCGGAACCAGCGAGAAAACAGCGAAAGCCCATTTTGGAGCAGGCAAGAAAGAGGAAAAGGGCTCTGGACAGAGAGAGGAGTCGTACACGGGTGAACATCGGGCAAGCTTTTTCTGAATGGCAAGAACTAAAAGAAAAAGAAGGCTGCAAGGCTGACGCGGACCTCGCGTTTCTGCTGATGCGATTGTAAGTAACATTGGAATGGTTTCTCTCTCTCTGTGTGCATGTTCATACTTTCACTGTGTTAGTCATTGTTTGTACTGCTGTTTTTTCCACTTTTCGTTGCGTTCGCCTGTCTGCTAAGCTCAAAACAACCGCGCCTGGCTTGATGGAGAAACCAGAACAGCTGAGCATCTTTACGACAGTGCACTTTTACTTTCGCCCTCTGGGGGGAGCCTCACTGGAAAATCAACCCCGGTTGCATAGTATACCTTTAATGTAATGCACACACGAACTTTAATGGCATCGACGGGCTGGGCTGAGAGGCAGTATCAGGCATTTTTTACCTGGCCTGCAACAACTCCGCTATCATTCCTCATCACTTCCACTTTGCCAAAAAGCAGCTGCTGGTGGCACATTTAGTCCGACCCGAACCTGGCGCCATACCACCCGGAGACCCAAACCGGACCTCTGTGAGCTCCTGAGAATGACCCTTGCTTTTACAATTGATGTCGGAGCTTTGGGCACGCCTAGGCGCTGCATCTCATTCCCCCCCAGTGACCCAAGTTGTCAGGCCCCAGAGGGAAACTGAGACGGACGCCGTTCGCTTGCAGAACAACAGGAGACAACATCGCAAGCCAAGCAAAACCTCTGCCGCTACAAGATAACATTAAAACCGTGGGACGACACGAGGTTCTTTGTATTCGTTGGTTCATTAAAAGTAAATTTTTAGCAGCAGCCTCATAGCAATATTCATTATCGCTGACAGTGGCTCAACAAACTGGATATATCAGACGCGGGTTGTGCGAGGCCCGTAAAAAAGGCCACTTAGATCTCAAAGGCAGCGCGGCCCATTAAGTCATTTATGTGAAACTGTAACCTAGTTAGCGATCCATCTGTGTGTGACCAGAAAAGGGCTTATCCATCTTATCCTCTCAAAGGTTGCTTGTTTCATTTGAATGAATGAAAAAAAAAAAGGAGAAACCTGTTTTGAGCCATTTGCCTTTTGTGGAGTTAAATTTTTCGCAAATGAATGAACCTAAAGGGAAATAATAAACAGTTGAGACTACATGTATTTTCTAAAAGTAAACCTCAGAAGTCTGTTCATTTCCATCTGTGGACACGTATGCAACTTTATCTGTAAGGCTGCCTCACGCTGCTTGGTGCACGTCACCAGAAATACTCACATTCAAACATTTTGTACATAGTTTACGTCTGCAGTCTGTTTCCCTCCTAACTGGCTGCATGCAGCTCAGCATTAGAGCCAAATTGAAGCGTGATAAATAAAAAAAAAAAAAAACCTCAGCAGATCCAAGGCATGTGGGAGCCAGATTACCAAACGCTCCACACTGCATTAGTTCCATATTACAGCGAAATCACAGCACTTTGGGTGTCGTTTCAAAACACGCGCAGAAATTAAAACATTAATTACTGTAATGATGGTAATCGGAGAAAAATGTGACACCGCGTTAAAGCGTGACGGATTTAGAGTATTTCTGAACGGGGCTAATTTTAAAAATGCTTCATTTCTCGCGGAGGGTTTGAGTGTGCCGGGTATCTGGCTCCCCCGCCGCGAACGCCTGTCCCGTCCCGTCCACGCCGAGACGTTTCTCTCGCCGCTTCACGTCTGACCAGATGAAGCGATGTGAGACAAACTTTAATTGGAAAGGTGTGCTGCCGTCACAAACCTCCATCTATTCATTGGTCCTCTCCATCCAGCTGGCTGCTGATGTCTGTCTGCAGTAATAAGAGGCGATGCATCCTGGACAGGTTGCCGGTTTGGCAAACAATGGTGGAGAAAACAGGAGTTGCAAAGTGAAACTATTCTATTTCTTAACTCTAGTACATTTTCCTCTGGGTTGGGTTTGATACTGGTTTTTTCACCACTTCCACCCTTTTGTGCCTTTTGCAGTTTTGGTAATTTTGCTGCTGGCCACTTTTTTGGATGCAATAGCTCTTCAGTCAGTCTGCAACGCTAACTTCTTCTTCTTTGCTTTGTTTGGGCTTTTCTCTTTCAGGGGAGGCCACAGTCAGTCGTCTGCCCTCTGCCTCTTCTTCTCTCATACCAGCTACCTACATGTCCTCTTTCACTCCACCCATAAATCTCTTTATTGGTCTTCCTCTAGGCCTCCTGCCTGCTGGTTCCAGCATCAGCGTCGTTCTTTCGGTGTTCTCTCCATCCCTTCTCTGCCCATGTCAAAACCCTCTGAGTCTGTATCTCCTGATCCGATCCGTCCTCGTCTCTCTAAAAGAGAACCTCGTCATCGTTCCTCTCGTTCCTCTCTGACGCTTTTATCACACTCATTCCAGCCTTCTCGGACACGTTTCCTCACCTCTCCTCCACCCTCACCTCTGAACTGTCGACCCCAGGTACTTCAAATCCCCCACCTTCTTTATCTCTGCGCCCTGTGACCTCATGGCGCCTCCTGCGTAGCCTCTGCAGCGCTGCCAAACTTTAACAAATACAGTCGATCAGACTGAGAATACTGAGGCTCAACATCTGAACTCTGGCACCACTAACAATTGCTATAACGTAAATAACGCAAGACAATCATTTTGTTTTGTATTCATGCTTTATTTTTTATAGATTTTGTATTTTGTGTGTCCTGTCTGGCAATGTAGCATTAAGTATTGTTGTCTTAATGCCAAAAAGAGCCCAACAGATTTTACTTCCACAAGTGGAGCCTTACTGCTTTTGCCATAGTGCTCCGCTTGATTTATATATGCAACACTGCAAAATCTAAAAACAAGTAAAATGTTCTCAAAGTTAGTCTATTTGTCCTTGATTTGAGCCAGTAAATAAGATTATGTGCCAATGGAATAAGTATCTTTACCCCTAAAATAAGATAATTAGATGTCCTGCACTTGAATTAAAATGATGGAGATGAATTGTTCCTATTTTAAGTAGAAAAATCTTATTCCATTGGCAAATACTCTTATTTACCTGCTCAAATCAAGGACAAATGCACTCAGTTAACAAAATGTTTACTTATTTTTAGTTCCGTTTTTGCAGTGAAGAAGCTTTATTATAATTTATGCTGGGACTGTTTCATGTTCAATCGACACAGAAACAGGAAGGTAGAAGAGGAAAAAAGGAGAGAAAGATGAGACAAAATGCCTAAAATGGAGAAAAGGTGAAAGAGAAAGAGGAGAGAAAGAGGAGAGAGCAAGATAACATCCTCAGAGTCTGTTTCTACACCTGCAAAGAGAGAAAGAAAAAGAACAACAGAACTAGCTGATAAAGTATTACAGGTACAAACAACCAACGTCTCGATACCATCACTGAATAATATACGGTATTATTTAATACAAAATGTATACAGTTACAGCTGAAGATAATATTACGGGTTTTCTGTACCGAACTGAATCTGTCAGCACCTAAATCCAAGCACCTGTATTTGTGTATGAATTTATGTCTTTTTTTTAATTAGTGACTTCCTACTTTCTTTGGCTATTCCATAAAGACCTATTTCTCTGTAGCTTTTCTCTTGTAAGACATTTTTTGCGTTCTCATTGACCGACAAATTGCGCAAATTGTATTTACGAAAATAAGTTTGCTTAATGGAAACATGGTCATTTCGAGAGAAAAAAATTATATTTCTCGATAAAAAAGTTTCTGCGCTAGAATAAGGTGGTTTTTTTCAGCTATATCAAAATTGGTGTATTTCGTAAAACTGCAATGGAAACAGTTTTTTTCTTAACAGACGAGTCACGTGATCAACAACCGGACATTACTACTGGTGAAATGGACGAAGTAGAAGACAGGAAGTAGCAGCAGGACGATGGCGCGGCATGTCTGGATTCATGTCTGCATGTTTTTTTTACATTTAGTTCGTGATGGGGGTATTACCAACATACTAGATTGAAAACAGCAAAGAAATGTGAGCATTTACCAAAATCTAGAAGCGGCCATGAAGGAAGCGGGGCTCCACAAGCTGTGGAAAATCTAAGGTTTAAAATGGAAAACTGAAACAGAAACACCTGGTGGAGAAGAGAAAGTTTGTGGAAAAGATCAAATTTGTTTCAAATAATTCTCCCTTGTGGATGAGATACTCGTGTGAATAAACGTATTAACATGTGATTTTAATTACATTTCTTATTTAAGGGAAACAACGCAATCATGAAAATGTGTTTTATCGAAACTAGCAGAATGTCGACAGTGTTTTGCGCACATCTTATGACAAAAAGGTTCTTCGTTTATTTACCTAATGTTGGATGAGAGAAATCTTGCTGCTTATATGTAACGTCGATGTATAAAAGCAAAAAGATTAGTTTTGTTTCACTTTTCAGACGTTTCGCGTCTCTCAGCAAAGAGAATCGCTTGAAGATGAATCCCGAACTGGAATCAGACGCAGATGGGAATCAGCTAGCAGACGTCATGGCAGGTCATTCCTGCTGGAGAGGAAAAGCCCCCGGAGGGCATGATCTGACTGGACTTGGCGTGGATCCGCTCGGCTCCGGGGCCCCCCGTCAGCGCCGGCCAGGGATCACACATGTTGGTTAAAAGGATTAATTGGAAAGGCTTCTCGATTTCATTCAGAGCCTGTGAACAGTAACAGACTGTAAAGCACCAGAGTCAAGCTTTGGTTGGCCCCGTGCTTTGCGTGTCTCAGTCGGTGTGTGTTGGGGGATCAGAACCAGAGGTAGCACCAATTCGCTAAGTAGTCCAGTTGAAGTGGCAGAATGACTAAATGGTCCAAAACGGCCAAACAAAGATCCATATGCCCACGCTGCGTGCATGCCAGCTCGCCCTCTCCGCAGGCCAAGGCAAAGCTTGTTGCTAGGCTTTACACGCTGGCAGCCGTCCAAACCACTCATACATCGGAGTGAACTGTTGGACCCGCTTAGTCCCACAAACACACACACACAACCATCATATTCATCATGAGAGGCAAAGCGAACGCTGCCCCCCCCTGACTGAGACTGAGACGGCGGTGAGACAGGCGAAGAGCGAGCGGGAGACATTTCTCTCTGCTTAACAACCATTACCTTTAATCACCAGCTCTAATTTCTCCTCCTGTCGCCTGCTTCAGGCCCGCAGGTTCAGCTCTTCATCCGCGCCATCAGCGTTTTTGGAAAGTGAGACAAAGTTCGGTTTGGAGGAATGGTCCTGTGGATAATTAACGGACGAGAAGCCGTTCACGCGCTCTGGCAGAAAATACCTAGACTCTGCATGATTTATGTTAAATGAATCGTTTTTTTTATATGACGGAGCAACTTTTAAACAATCACTGTAGCTCCCAGTTTTCTAATTTAACTGGATATGAACGTCTATTTTATTCAACAAAACTGAGATTGGTGGAATGTCAGAAAACAGGATTAAAGGTGTCCAATAAACAACAGAATAACAGAATGAATGTAATTTCACCACTTCTGTTTAGAATCTGAAATGTGAGATATTTGTTACATCGAGCACATTTAATAAATATATTCCACATTTAACCATAATCAGCGTGACAAGTTGTGTATTTATTAGCTTATATTAATAAATATTATCAGTTGGGGAATGCATATTTCTATACTTATAACTAACAATAGCTAACTGACATGACCTAAATCTCAAATAGTTGAGATTGGTTGAGATTTTTTAGTTGAGAGTTCAGAGTAAAACATGTTTTTTGACTTAAAAGAGGAAAAAAGTTGCAGGTTTAACAAGTTGACAATGTTCACCGCATTATTTTTTTGTTATGAATGTTTAAGGGTGTCCTCTAATGAACAAATGTGTCACATATTTCTCCTTTTGTGAGGCAAAGGAGGGCTGCATTATATTGGAAAAACCTTTGATTGTAATATTACTATCAAATTTGATGATGTTGCAACAAAGGTTTTCCTCAGTCAACGGAAAACTCTTCATCACTCTGTGAGGTTTCCCATATCTGCTGTTATCATCTGAAAAAGGAATGCACGGCACTTCATATGTATGATCCTTCCAAATATTACAGCCGAACAATCACTTTTGATATTGATATAGTGAAACGTGATGCAATAAAACAACTTGTGTACAGTGCAGCCCGGATAAGCGGAGCTTCTAAAAGCCGATTAGCATCGTTGTTGGTTTGGACGACGCTGGACCAACGTCTTCAGGTGATAAAAGGGATTCTTACTTTAAAAAAAATATGTTTTTGTTCCGTCAATGTCTGCATTTTATTCCATTGATGACTCGTATTTCATCTAAATCACTGATTTAGATGTAATCGCTTTTTGTGACAGAACATTATTCCCAGCGATGACCTCCTGACTCCACATCTATAAATAAGCTCTATTTGGTTTTCAGACATTTAAGAAACAGCCAATGCAGATCCATTAATGTGGCTTAATTTATAAAGACACGGAGCAGACATTTTTTAGTAGTTACCACTCAAATGAGTTTAAGTACACTTATGTAATTAATCAGTTTATCATGAGTTGGATAACTTTGATGAACTTTGATCTGTTCTGTGTAAAATGTTCCACCATCATACCACGAAAAAAAAAATTGTAAACTAATACAAAAACACAATAAATGTGACAGTTTGTCATTTTTATGACAGAAAAACTTAAGTAAGTTAATTAAACTGAACAGCATTGAAGGTACGTAAGTCCATTGAGATTTGCTTGGACTGTTTCACAATTAAAGTTCTGATTTCTCACAGATGTAGAATATTTCCCTAACTAGTTGAATATAAAGATGTTAAGAACTTGCTCCAGTTATTAAATATATTTAAGGCCAAGTGTGAGTATGAAAGTAGTAAAATGTACCTTTTAGAGACAAAAACAAGCTTTAATGCAGGTACTCCTCCATTTTGGAAAAGGTTATAACTCTAATAATGTCAGGACTGCAGCGGAAGGACAAAAGGAGCTAACTTAAAATTATTGACAATAAAGCTGAATGAGAAATTTTCCAAACCATTTCTTATGGGTAAAGCTATCTAGCTCTACAATATAAGTGCAACTGCTTGCTTTTCCTTTTCTTGGTTTCTTCCTACTCTGCGTTCTCCTGTGAATAATCCTCTACCAGCACTTTTTGTTAAGTGTTTTATCTTCTTTTTTTTTGTTTTTGTTTCAAATCAGGTGACTCCTCAGTGATTACAGCACCTTGAAGAGCGGTGGATCCAACCACAAAGAAAGAAAACTTTTCACAAAGTTTCAAAGTCAGCCAAGGAGAAAAAAAACACGCTCGGATGGGATTTGGTGGCAGAACGGGTGTGAAATAAAAACCAGTTCCATCCATCAAAATGTCCAAAACAAGACTGCCCTTTAACCAGCCCTCTTTGCTTTTCTTCTGTCTTCTTTTTCCAACAGAGAGAGAGAAAAAAAATACTTCAAGCTGTTCTGTACAAACAGCTTAGAGCTGTAATAGTAAAAACTAAAAGCAGCAATGATCTTTAAAGCTTTTAAAAAGCAAATATTTGCTTGGTTTGATAGATCAAGGTGCTGCTGTATGCATCTAATGTGTGTGTGTGTGTGGGTTTTCACTTTCAGCCTGGGATTAACGTCCTCACAAAGAAACAGCAGCTGCTCCAGAATAACAACAAGAACATTTTTTTTTCCTACGCGCTGTGTACATTAGACGTAAAAGCAAAGAGAGCGGCTACGTACAGGTGCACACTGACAACCGCTGGAGATGGAGGCAGTTTAATGGCTGCACAGTCACACAGAAAAAAGCAGAAAGGCCTCAATGCAGGTAGAAACATCGGCAGAGGTTGTCGGTGTGAATCCTTTCTCTCTGTTTTACTAACACTAATAAACACTACAGGGGTTACGGGACGTTTCTTAGCCAGCTTTAAACATCTGCAGACTGAAACTTTCCTTTTTCTTCCAGGTTGCTGCGATAAAAATATTTTTAAAAAGCTCCAAGAGTCGCAATTTTTGTCTGTTTGAAATAAATCTCGAAAGTTTCTAGATTATTATTATTATTATTATTATTATTATTATTATTTATAGGAAGATTATACTTTCTATTATCTGCAGAGAAAACCCTGCTAGGAATGTTGCAATGACGGGAAAACCTTCAGAGTTTCTGATTAGACGCTGGCCCGCTTTTTCTGAACACTTGTCGCCATCTAGTGGTGGAGAAAATAACTGCTAAAACTCTGGAAAAAAAAACATAAAGTTTTAAGGACTTGAATCTTGAATTAACAGTATTTAAACAAAAACTGAACCTCGCCTAACCTTATTAAAATTAAATTAAATTAAACATATTTCACATTTCCTCCAAATGATTAATAGCAGATTTACATACTATTCCTGGTGTAAAGTTTTCCAAATGTCTTTGCTATTGTTTTACGTTTGTCTATATAGAAAAAAAATTCTATAAAATAAGAGGAAATATTGAGTGATCAAGTTTTTTTTTTACCTGTGTATTTGAATAAAAACACTCACTTAAAAGCAGTGAATATTTCACAAGCTCTCCAAGAGATGTATTTGACCAAAATAAAAAACCAATTAGGAGGAAGAAAGCCAGTGGTATTAACATGACATTTACACCCTTTTAGGTGGAGGCTGGTGTCATTTATCATGCTGCTATAAATCACCCTAAAACAAACACTTTTTACAATCTGATTCATGCAAACTGATGACAAGATGAAACGGGTAACAACAAATTTTCCTTTCCAGCACCGAGCTTTGGCCCTGAAGCCATTAGGAACTGGTTAAGTAACAGCTTCCTGTAGTATACGATTTATTTTCTTTTTTACAATAAAAAATAACTTCATCAATGTAAAAAAAAAAAACATACATGTAGAAATCCAGGGTTGTATCTTTTAGAGAAAGGGATTTAAGTTATTATTTTTCACCAATATTTCCCAGACCTAATTCAGATTAGGAATTCAAGTGTGTTTTGTCACAGTGACAGATCTGTAACTACCTTCAGGAGAAAATACTACAAGTTGAGGTTGTTCAAGCAACAGATACAACTGTAAAGAAGAAAAGGACACATTTATGCTATTCAGGGGAGAGCCTGGAGAATGCTCTGTAGCAAATTACAAAGGCAAAATCAAAACATTGTTGTTGTTTTTTGTGTGTTTTACTTTTTTCTGTCATGTTTATGAGTAAAATTGTAAATTTCGGTCCAATAGCATGAAAGTCCGGCTCCCCTAATATTTACCTGTACAGGTCACAAAGTTAGAATCTTTTATTGTCACTCATTTCAGAAAGTGAAAGTCATTTTACAGATTCAGGTCACAAAGAGTAAAACAGTTTAAGACTTCATTCGTTGAATGTCTGATGCTTGTGCAGAAAATTGAGTGGAAAGAAAAAGTGTGGCAAGAAAAGGTGCAACAATAACAGGCAGCCTTAAGAGGACTGTTGGGTAAAATCCATTCCAGAATACGGCGGCATTTCAAGGGGTAAAGTTAGCATTTCATTTGGAAATCAAGGTCCCAGAGTCAGGAGGAAGAGTGGAGAGACACAGAATCCATGTTGTACGACGTTCAGTCAGCGATGATTTAGGGCGTTTCTGGTGAAATGGGTTTTCTGAAGCCTTCCGTCAACGTAGTCGTCTACCAGGACACGTCATGCTCCGTTCTGCTGACAAGCTGTATAGATTCTATAGCCCCATTTACACTACCTTTGGTAAACCGATCCATGCCGAGCTCGGTCCGAGCTTGGATCCGTTAACCAAGCTGAGCTTAGTTCTGATGACCGTTTACACACCACGCTATCTCGGTTCCTTGGTTTCCTCGCCTCCTAGTGACGATCTGCGGTACTGCGGCTCTCTGGGATTGAAGGTGGGACCAAGAAAATCAAAATGGCGGCGCCCGTAACATTCAGGAAGTTATGCTTGGACAGAGTCGGCTTTTGGGACGTGGATAAGACAAACTAATGTCTGATCAGGATTTACAGACGCAGGAAACAACGACAGACACTGAGGTTCATCACCCTGCTAAGCAGAATCATGACTGGAAACCGTGTGTCACGGTAGGGAAGCTAATATTTTTATGAATGTCTGAAATGTCAGCTGACCGCACGGAGATGACGCGGTCTGCTCATGCGCTCTTTGTTATCTGAGAACCAGGCCAGAGAAAAACCGGGCCGAGCCCACCTCTGGAACTGGTCTTGATTTAGCACGGTCCGGTTGTGTCTGGCTCGGTTCAGTTCAGTTTGCGTTCCATTTATACTCGATAGTTATCTCAGTTACCGAGCTCGGACTGGTCTCAGCTCGGTTAAAAAAGGTTTAGTGTAAACGGGGTATCTGATTCCCTATTCCAGGAGGACCTGGCACCTCCCCAAAGGTGCCAACACCTGGCTCAGTGACCATGGTGTTACTGTGCTTCGTCGGCCATTAAACTGGCCTGATGGGTAACCCGCAGAGAATCTCTGCAGTATTGTTCAGAGGAAGATGAGAGACACCAGAACCATTAATGCAAATGACCTGAAGGCCACAATCTCAGCAGAACCACAAGCTGATCGCCTCCATGCAGCGCTGCATTGATGCAGGAATTCCTCCAAAAGGAGTTTCGACCAAGTACTGAGTAAATAGAAATTAACATGCTTTCCAGAAGCCTGACATTTCTGTTTAAAATATCACACTTTATTGATCTTGTGTAATATTCTAATTTTCTGAGACACTGAGTTTTGGGTTTTCATGATGTTTGAACCATGGGCATCAAAATTACAAGCAGTACAGTCATGACATGTTTTACTGTGTGTAATCAACTACAAAATATGTTTTTCTTTCTGAAACGAGTGACAAGAAGTATTTAATCTAGATATAAAGATAAATAAAGGTAAATAAAGATATTTAAAATTTTCACACAGTACTTTTAGGGTGCCTATGATTTTAAAAATGCTGCAATTCAAACTTTTTTTGTAAATATGTGATTCTGGACTAATTTGAGGACAGGTCCTGGAATGAGTGACAGGAAAAAACATTTTAAAAAAATGTCATAATGAATAAAATTCAGTTTTGCAGGAGTTAGGGGGGTTTGTTCTGTAACTGGTGGGTTGCCGGTTCAATCCCCTGCTCTGACTGTCACAGAAACTTAATGGTTCAACAGAATAAATAAAAACAGAGAAATCTCAACAACAAAAAAATCTGTGTTTATTGGCTGGGTATTTTTTTTAAAGTGTGTTTGGGGATTTTATCCGGCTTTGTGAAATGCAAATTTTTAACTTTGTCTGAGTTTATGAAGACTATTCAGTGTTAGGAAAATCCTTTAACTCTTGAACAAAGTTCAAGAGTTAAAGGATTTCAGGAGTTCAGGAGTTAAAGGATTTCACATATTCAACTCAGAGTTGAATATGTGAATGCAATTAAAATATCACTTAATTAAAAGCAGCACGCTGATAAGAGAGCTGGATGCATTTAGCTCAGACTGAGAGCTAATGGCTTCTATTTAATAATCACACCCAGAAGAATAGTGAAACAGCATGTTTGTTGTTTGGATTGGTTTGTTCCTGTTTAATTGATTTACCAGTTAAAAAACTCACCTCAGGGACTCCTTTAATCACTCCGAACCTTGTAAAGAAGACGAGGTGTGTAACTGAAAAAAAAAAGTTTTTTATTTTGAGGCTGCATGCACAGAAGATTGTCCACTTTTCATTAAGGCCTGTCCACCTCGCCTTCCTGCTTTGTCTTTGATGGCTGTGGGTGTTTAGCGGCACGCTGCCTCTTCACAAGGAAGTACATGAGGGTAGGAAGAGGGACAGGCTTGAAAGGGAAGAAAGAAGGAGAAGCAGGTAAGCCTGATGTTTGGTCTGCAGCTGATAGTGGCTTTGGATAAACATGCCTGGTCCGTCTGCTTCCAAGCACACACCTGACTCCACATGTAGCGCACAGAGAAGAGCAACGCCTCACAGCACCCGTGTTACTCTTCTTTATTTCATTAAAAACTGTAGATTCCGGTAAAGAGGGAATTTTAAAGGACTAATTCAACAAATTAAGTCTGTCCTTAGTGACATAAGATGAAATAAAAGTTTCAGGCTCCTGTTTTGCTCACGTAAGAAACAGAAGAAATGACTGAATACTACATGCATATAAGTTGTTACATGAATAAAGATAATCTTCTGGGCGTATTATGTTATCATAGACTAAACATGTGAGGTTGGCTTTTTTTTTTTTATTGAAAAGTAGACGAATGTCAACAAAATGTATTTATTGTTTGGAATCAATTCAAAACCATGCCTGCTGTGAACTGCTAAAGGACTATTTCACATGTTCTCATGTCATGACCACAATTATTATTATATTTATTGTGATTTTATGTGATAGACCAACACAAAGTAGTGCAAAACATTGATAAAGAATAATATTGTGTTTTTGTTTTTTTTGGGGGGGGGGTTTTTACAAATATATTTGGAAAGCTGTTGTATTTGCATTTTTTTAACATTCTAGTTCCTAATATAGCTCAAGCCCAGTCCGGTCGGTTGGATAGAGTCGGCCATTTTCAAGTTTTACCATAATTTCTCAAATACATTTAGGTCTGGACTTTGACTGGCACACCAGAGGTGTCGTTTGGCAGGGGAAAATATTGCCTGTGATGTGGATGAAGCTAAAGGATCTGCCTCCCATTCTACTTTTAGAGACTCTAGGAACCACCAGCAGACCTGCAGTCTGAGAGCAAAGTGCTCTGTTAGGAACATACGGGGTAATCAGAGCTCTGAAATATGATGGAGCTTACATATTGATTTTTGTCAGCAAAATGAATGAAAAATCTTGAGTTAAACAAAAATTATTCTCTATTGTTCAGAGGGTTAGGGTTAATAAAATAAATGTTATTTATTTTGTCTTTTTGTGCAGCACTTTGGAAACTTTGTGTTTGTTTAAATCGTGCTATATAAATAAAGTGGATGGGACTTGTTTTATTACAGATGTGAAGGTCAAAGGTTTACATAATTTTTTTGCCTTTAAAGGTATATGGCCATGTGATATGCATATTAAAAAAAAGACCAAAAACCACTTGATTTATGATAAAATAAGGTTATGTACACTAAGCCTCCATCTTTATAATGTTTTGATGGTCCTTTTTGAGCCATAAAATGATTCCTACTTGTGTGCGATTAACTAATATAAACAGATGTGGGGCCATCTAGTAACAGTATCACAAAACTATCATAATGCCAGTTTGCTTAATTTATAAATCCAAATTAACAGACCGAGCCTGACCCTCTGCAATGCCTTGCAGTAAAGCGGTAGCTCGGCGTGATCGAAGCGCAACCGTTATTAATTAAATAAAACGATGTACAGCAACTTTAAGAGCCTCATATCAGAACATTTACTCACATCAGTCAACCCTGTGGTCATGTCTGAGCCTCGGCAGGTTTAGCGTCCGCTTCAGTCAGCATCAACATTCATTCTGTATTCCCAGCAACATTCCAGGCTTTTCCCTCCAGGAATCATATATCTTTTGTGCACTTTTTTTTTAACTGGACTTTTGACCGTTCTTAATTGTTTCGCTGGGAGATGCTAATAGCTTCTTTCTTGTTTTAACCCCTGCTGCACATGCTCAGTACGTACTTCCCTTAAAATCGTAAATAAACGATAAAGGTTTTATTTACCAACAAACTGAGCAAAACACAAAGCATAAAACACCAAAATTATAACTAATACACCAGCAGGACGTGATAATCTTTCATAAAAACTTTGTATGCAACCAGAGGGAGCTACTGACGTATACATTTTTAAAAAGTCAAATAACATGGCTATGCATCTTTAAGCTGTATGACTTGGGTCAAACATTTTAGATATGATATCCTTCCACAAGCTTCTCACAAAATTTGGCAGGAACTTTAGTCCATTCCTCTTGACAGAACCAGTGTAAATAAGCCAAGTCTTAGTATTATTACTGTAGGCCGCCTTGCTCCCACACGCCTTTTCAGCTCTACCCATTAATGTTGAATTGGATTGAGACCAGGGCTTTGTGATGGTGACTCTAAAACACTGACTTTTTTATCCTTAAGCCACTTCGTAACCAGTTTGGCTTCGGGTCATTGTCCATTTGGAAGACCCATTTGCGGCCAAGCTTCAACATTCATGCTGGTGTCTTGAGATGTTCCTTCAGAATTTCAACATAATGCTCTTTTCTCATGATGCCATCTATTTTTGTGAAGTGCACCAGTCCCTCCTGCAGCAAAATGACCCCACAACATGATGCTGCCACCTCTGTGTTTCAAAGGTGTGATGGTGTTCTCAGACTTGAAAGCTTTCCACCTTCTTCCTCTAAACATAGCAATGGTCATTATGGACAAACAGTTCAATTTTAGTTTCGCCAGACCACGGGACATGTCTCCAAAAAATAATTTACATGTCCCTGTGGCCATTTGCAAACTGTAATCAGGTTTTTATGTGTTTCTTTTGGAGTACCGGCTTCTTCCTGGTAGAGTATGATGATGGTGCTGTACTCGTTTCACTGTGGATAACGACACACTCTTACCAGCTGCAGCGAGCATCTTCACATGGTCTTTTGCTTTTTTTTTTTTTTTTTTCTTGGGTTGGTTTGAACATTTAGGACCAAAACATATTCATCTCTGGAACACAAAACCCCTCTCCTTCCTGAGCGGTGTGATAGCTGGAAAATCCCACGGTGTTTATACTTGCATATAATTGTTTGAACTGATGAACGTTGCACCTTCAGGCATTTAGAAATTGCACCCAAGGATGAACCAAACTTGTGTCCACAGTTCTCTCGCTGATATCTTGACTTATGTCTTTTGATTTTCCCATTATGTTACACAAAGAAGCCAAGGGTTTTTTTTTTTAGGTGTGCCTTTAAAACATCCACAGGTGTGTCTCAAATAAACTCAAATTTTGTAAATAAACCTACAGGGAGCTTCTAAAGACTTAGCATCATCATCTGGGCATTCCCAAATTGTTTAAAGGTGATCTTTATGTAAACTGAATATGAAGAAATTAATAAATTGTCATGGAAAATAATCCTTCTCTCATTTTTTTTGAATTTAGCAAAAATAAATAATTTTGGTAATTCTTAGATTTCATGTCTGGCAATTCAGATATCTTCTTAACTTTAGTTTAATTTAACATTTCTGATTTTTCATTTATCAATTTAGATTTATCATTTATTGTGCATCCTAGTTTGAAATTTATGGGCAATGCACCTTAGGTTAGTGGGTTAGGGTGTCACATTTTGCCACTTTACAACCACGATTCTCAGTTTATCGCTTTGGATTTCAAAGTTATTCACCAATACAAAGCAGCACACCAAGATGAAAAAGCCAAAAACAATAACCATGTCTTCCTTTTCATAGAAACGTATATAGATATTTACAAGGTAATGTTTCTATTTTCCTTTTTTTTTTTGTATATTTGCACTTTATTACCTGTGTCTGCCAAGTCTAGCTATTAAAGTTGCTCATCACCAAGTGAGCGGGAATCTAAACCTTTACTTAGTTGCATTATCCTGCAGGTTTGGCGTTCACACCGTCAAATCAGCAATAGTGTCACCAACATTCAATAAAAAAGAAACAACAACTTACTGCTTGTCTTTTTTAGGTTTAACCTGATTTCAGTAAAACATTTTTACCTTTCCTTCTGACTCCATACCATTTCATGTGTTTCTGTCTATGACATAATAAGAGACTCTGGTCCCGCTCTGTTCATATGTGTTCGAAGAAAAAGGACATACATAGAACCAGCATTTTATGTCTCAGTCAGCCCAGACGTCACTCTGAACTAAATCTGAACCAACATCTAGATTAAAGTGTTTTTTCAGCCGTGTTAGCGTCACAAAAGGTTATCGCGCATACAGAGGCTGCAGGCGAACAAAGCCAGAACTAAAGGGTTTACTCCTTTAACAAATCTCCAATGTATTTCTGACATTAACAGAGGAAGAAGCAGTATTACTTTATGCCCTCAATAATTATTGTTTTTTGTGCACAATCACACCAAAGATTTCATGGTTCCCGCTCGCTTAAAGCCCTGCACACACACACACACACACACACACACACACAGGAGCAGGGGTAACGGTAGTATCAGGCCATACTTCAGTCAGCTGTAGATAAGAGAAGTTGTGAAACGAACTGTGCAAATCTTTCCACTTCAGCTCCACCTCAGTCTCAAATCAAAGGTGTGGAGCGATAACGGCGCTCTCTGGCTCATACTCAGGGTTTCAGATAGACCCGCTGCCTCCGTTGGTGGTCTCTCTCCCCTGCCTCCCGCTCAGATTAGCTCACTGACTGACTGGTATGTATGTCTCAATTCCCAGACATTAGAGTGAGTGAAGTTTGGCCAAACATGCTGCCGCGGCAGTTTCTGCACATATCCTGCTTTTAGTTTTTTTTTTACTAAGTACTTTTAATGACAAAACAAAAAAAAAAAGGTGTAGAAAAAACCTTTCAATATCATGTAGTCGCTTCAGACTCAGTAAAAACGTTTGATGCTTTTTGTGCAATATTCTTTATAACGAGCAAAACTAATGTCCTCGAGTTTAAATTTTGACACAAGAAACACGCCTACAGGAGAAAAACAAGCGTAGCGGTAACATTTGCGGTTTTCATACATTGCTCCTGGTCTGTTGCAGATTCTAATCGCCCCCCCTTTCCTACTGATAAAACAACTGCTCCTTCACAAAAAAAAGGATGCAATTACTTCTGCCTTTTTTATGCACCAGGAGTGCGGAGAGCTTGGTGCGTGCATCTGCAGGTGTGCCGTAACCCCGTCCATCCGTCCGTCCGTCCATCTGTGTGTGTGTGTGTGTGTGTGTGTGTGTGGAACATTCTCCCCTGGTGCCGGAGCAGAACAAACATGGATTAGAGCCACGCCACCATGCAGGTACCAACAACTCCCTGTTCGTCTGCACGCCCTCAAAACTGCAAACACTCCCGCTCCGAGCGCCCAGCTGCTGCGGCTTACATGATGTCAGGGCCATTAAAGTTGTGTAGCTGGAGAGAGCAGACAGATGAAAGGCCTGTCATTTAAACAGAGCTGACTATTAGAGGGCTCATAATCGCTCACGGACAGACAGGTTTACTCCCTCCAGCATGGAGGCATCAAAGGCCTGTTAAAAAAGGGAGCCAAATGCAATTGTGGTTGCCAAGGGTATTAGTATTTGTTTTACTCTTACAGTGATAATTAGCTTGCTGGTTAATGTTTTCCCCTGCTATCCATTGATAAAAAATGTACTACGTGATAAATACTGCGGCCATTGTTGCCAGGATTGTTTGCAGGAATAATTAATGAGTTTATTAAAAGCATAAGCGTCCCTATGCTCGTGGATGTAAGTCGTCCGTTTACACAGACGCAGTCCTGCACCAATCACAACTGGTCATTGCACCAGGCTATCACTTTTTGGTCTCTTTTCACTCGTGTAAGCCAGCTCAGGAGCAGGCCACGAACGTAGTGCCTCTATGGTTTACTGGCTCCCCTGGTAAAGCTGTTTGAAAAATGTAAAAAAAAAAATATACACTGCTCAAAAAAAAAAAACAAAGGCTTAAACGACATGATGTAACTCCAAGTCAATCACACTTCTGTGAAATCAAACTGTTCACTTAGGAAGCAACACGGACTGACCATTAGTTTCACCTGCTGTTCTGCAAATGGAATAGACAACAGGTGGAAACTAGAGGCAATTAGCAAGACTCCCCAATAAAGGAGAGGTTCTGCAGGTGGGGACCACAGACCACTTCTCAGTTCCTCTGCTTTCTGGCTGATGTTTTGGTCGCTTTTGAATGCTGTCGGCTCATTCACTCTAGTGGTAGCATGAGACGGAGTCTACAACCCACACAAGTGGCTCAGGTAGTGCTGCTCATCTAGGATGGAGCATCAATGCCAGCTGTGGCAAGAAGGTTTGCTGTGTCTGTCAGCGTAGTGTCCAGAGCATAGAGGTGCTACCAGGAGACAGGTCAGTACACCAGTAGACGTGGAGGAGGCCGTAGGAGGGCAACAACCCTGCAGCAGGACCGCTACCTCCGCCTGCAGGATGACCACCAGCAGGCCACAGACGTGCATGTTTCTGCTCAAATGATCAGAAACAGACTCCATGAGGGTGGTATGAGGGCCCGACGTCCACAGGTGGGGGTTATGCTTCCAGCCCAACACCTGCAGGACGTTTGGCATTTGCCAGAGAACACCAAGATTGGTAAATTCATCACTGGTCTTCACAGATGAAAGCAGGTTCACACTGAGCACAGCTGAGAGAGTCTGGAGACGCCGTGGAGAACGTTCTGCTGCTGCAACGTCCTCCAGCAGGACCGGTTTGGCAGTGGGTCAGTAATGGTGTGGGCTGGCATTTCTTTGGGGGTCCACACAGCCCTCCATGTGCTCGCCAGAGGTAGTCTGACTGCCATTAGGTACAGAGAGACCTCATGTGGCTGGACTGTGTCAGTAGTTCCTGTAATGCGTTAGTCCAGGTCTGGGAGGAGATCCCTCAGGAGACCATCCACCACCTCATCAGGAGCTGACCAGGAGTTGTAGGGAGGTCATACACGCTACTGAGCCTCATTTTGTGTTGTTTTAAGGACATTACATCAAAGCCTGTAGTGTTTTTCCACTTTAATTTAGAGTGTGGCTCCAAATCCAGACCTCCATGGGTTGATAAATGTGATTTCCATTGATAATGTTTGTGTGATTGCGTTGTCAGCACATCCAACTATGTACAGAACAAAGTATTTAATAAGAATATTTAATTAATTCAGATCCAGGATGTGTTATTTTAGTGTTCAACTTTTGTTGTAGTTGCACGATCCCAAACAAAAAGGAAATTAGAAAAATCAAACCTTAAATTAGAGGATATCTATTTAGTAAAGGAAAAGTCATCTTAATAATAATTGTTTTTTACAAAATCGCTGATGCAACAACTTTGGCACCCCAGCAATTAATTCAGAAAGAATGTTTTTATTTTTTTATTATTTGTAGTTGCGTTTTAAGTTCATCAAATTGAAAATGTGACAGATCTGTCTCTCTGAGCCATTCTTCAAAATGGGAAATACATGAGAACATGCCATTTGTGTGTGTCAAATGCATCCTGGTCTTTACAACTCTGGAAAAATACTTAAAGTTTGCATTTACTGTATGTTAATTTAAAAAAAAATGTCCGGGTTAATTTATGTTACGGTGAATAAAGTGTTGGGAGGAGACCTTTGAGAGATTTTGACAAAATTGATGTTGCAAAACTAAACAAAAAGAAACAGTTTATAAAGTTTAATATTTGGTTAAAAAAAAGTGACCAAAATTGTACAACCAAACATTTCAAAATGGCTCACAAATACATCATATTACCAACTTGAAAATGACCTTAATTTTTTTTTTATTTAATTTCAACATTTTAAACATTTTTGTAGCTGTCCTGTAAATGAAGGCTCTTAATGGCACAGATGGACCAGCAGCACAAACACAATTAGCTCAGCAGAATCAAAGCTAGACTACAGTTAAGTCCTACCTTATGCATACATTCAGCACATTTAGGTTTAACATAATCATTTAATCTTACAAACATGTTTTTTTTTCTGAGTGGAAGTTATGATAATGGTTTGAAGCGGCCCAGCCGGAGTCCTGACTTGAATACGATGGAGAATCTGTAGAGGGAGCTAAACATTAGGGTCATGGTAATGGGGCTTCTTAACCTCAGAGACAAAAAGCTCATCTTAACAAAAAAAAAAAGAAAACAATCATCAAAATACCAGTGGAAACATGAAAAAAGATGGCCAGCAGTTCAAATTGATATTTAATTGCTTTAATATCAAAGATTAAAATTTATTGGGCATTTTTTTCCTGGAATATAGTTTTAAAGAGAAGCCTTTTGCATTTTATTAAACATTAAGATACTCAATAGTCTATTGAATGAGTGGTAGAAAGTATCATACAGCTAGTTTACATGCTATTTAGTTTCTGGACTTTGCTATGGGGTAAATATGTGGGAATCTTTTATTTATATATATATATATATATATATATATATATTATTCAAGATTTAGAAAAAAATACATCAATTTAGATATAGATGTAAGATTTAGATATATAACAGTTGTTTATAGGAGGTAGAAATAGATTCAGTATATAAATATTGATATATTTAACATTTATATTTAGCATTTCCCACTAAGTTCAAGAAAAATCCACCAAATGGGAAGAAAGTGTGTGAAATAACAGCAGAAATGCGACAGTGAATATTCTTTTGCAAATTTTTACCTATTTATTTTTGCAGTTTCCACGTGTATGTAAAAAAAAAAAAAAATTAAAAAAAGAAAGAGCAACGCATCCTACAGCTCTGGCTGAATGCAACCTATCGCTGAGCTCGCCATCTGCTGAAAACAAACCCCAGAGCAGCGAGCATGTCTGAGCTCGCGCAGACACACCTGTCCAAACCAGGTGCCGCTCTGTCAACCTGAAGCCGTGACGCCTCGGCAGGGAGAGGCGAAGCTGATTGGAGCCCTGATATGCCGAGGTCAAATATTATTCTGGTAACGCCATACGCAATCAGACTCGTGTACACAGGAAGATGGAAGCTGTGGTCTGCAGTACTCACGCATCAGCAGTCTCACACTTCCACAGCAATATCTGGAATGCCTGACCGACCAGTACGGTTTTACTAAACTCATTTCAGGGACAAATCTGTCTAAATTCTCTCCAAAGACAACAGTGTCTCTCCATCGGGTTTGCTTTATTTGATAGTCTACTTTATTAACATTGTACTCATGAAAGTCAACATAATACATTTCAGCCTAGGACTTGATTAAATAAAACTTTTTCCACATTTATGCTACAACCACAAATTACACTATGTGTAATCAGGATTTAATGTGATAGAGCAGCAGAAAGAAAAAAAGAAAAAATGATTTGTTTGCCAATTTGTAGTCTAAAGAGTTTGGAGTGCAGTAGTACTCCTCAGTCAACACTGCGGATGTAGACCAACCTGTCACCGCAGTTCCAGCTGCATGTCTTTTAGGCTGCGTCTCTGCCAGTTTTGGACACTTAACCAAATTGTTTGCCCGTTCTTTGGCAAATAAGTCAAGCTCAGTAAGATTTGAGCAGCTTTCCAGTAATTCCTGTTAGGATTTAGCTCCGGGCGTTCACTAGAGCACGGGGAAAGTGTCGTGGTTTCAGAGAGCCTTTTGACCCACATGCAGAAATCAACCACGACACACAGTCTTTGTAAAGAGAAACCATTTATTAACAAACTAGGTGCGGATTGTTAGCATAATGAAGGCTTCTAGGAAAATGGGTTCGGCCGAATCTGGAGGGAGAGGAGGACCGGTTAGTGAAATGGAGAGAGTGATTATGGACTGTTTTGAAGAAGTGCTGGAGAAGGTGACTTAATGTGAGGATGATGAAGAGGTATGGTGTTCTTTCTGGTGGCCATGCCCTTCAGCGCAGGTCCTCAGCTCAGGAAAGACCTCACAATTCTCCACAACAAACTCACAAACCGGGATCACGGCAGAAAGATGAATATGCCTTGAGTGAAACCGTTTTGTTGCAGCTTTGGCTGTAAGTTTACAGTTCTTGTCGCGCTGGAATGTGATTTTTTTTTTTTTTTTGTTTGTTTACCCAAGTTCTGCAGCCTCCTGTGGGTTTTCTTCCAGGGTTGTCCTGTGTTCAGGCAACTCCATTTCCCCCTTAATTCATATAACCTTTGCTTCCCCTTCATGGTGCTCCCACCAACATGTGTCAACGCAGTGATTCTTGTGTTCAGGGTGATGTGTCAGTTTTCTGCCACCTGGAGAAGGGCTGCATGAGAACAGGTAACGCTGTGATGTGCACAACTTAGAATCAATAAAGAAACATTTAACTAGACTGTTAGATTATCTTTCTTAGTCCAAACAGAAAGAATATCCAGGTACTGGAAATGCAATGAAATGCAACATGCAGTACTTATTCCAACCACATGGTTTTACTGAGAAACAGCATCTAGCTACAGCCGCTGTAGGGGAAGTTAAACATCTTCTGTGGCGGTAACAATGTTTCTTGATGAAACTTCTTATAACATTTTCTGCTCCATTGAACAATAACAATCAATGCAAAGTACTTTTACTATTCATTAGTAATTATTATACATAGCAATTCAACCACGGCTTTCATCTTGCCACTCTTGCATAAAGGACAGTTAACACACGATTACTGGTTCGCTACTTGGTGGAGCAGCTGTTAGCTCTTTCATTTGTTTTCAATCAGTATATTTATTGAATTTTTATATAACAAAGCAAGCAAATGATAATGGGACTGTTAACATAAGATTTACATTCAACAACATAGTCCCAAAATAGAAAACTGCAGATAATAGAATAAAACAAATACACAGCACATATAAAAAAAACCTCAGTGCCAAGCATCCCTTTCTATATCTGTTCCCTTCACAATGTCTCAGAAACTCCGTCAACGGTGACTATATTTGTCCAAAGTTTACGCAAGGCAAATTTGTGTTGTCTTTGTACAAAAATGTGCTATACAAGTTAATTTGCCTTGCCTTGTGCGTTACATGATTAAAATATAGGAAAATAAAAACAGAATAAAAGCAAGTTGCAATAAAATGTAGAAACAGTGAAACAAACACTCGTTTTTTTCTTTGACAATTAGCGCTGTTACTTTACTTTGCCTTCTAGAGAGAAAATTGAGGGTCCGAATCCTGACCTGGGCATTTTCACCCGGAGCCGTTCTCCCTGTGCATGCGTGAGTTCCCTCTGGTTACTCCAGCTTCCTCTCCATTTACCAAAACATTAGATTGATTGGTCTAAATTACCGTTAGCTATGAATGCATGTGCACATGTTTGTTTTCTCTACCTGTCGCCCAATGATTATTGGAGACAGGCATCACAACCCTGCATGGACAAGCAGGTCTAGACAATGGATGGACGTATAACTAATGGGTGTCCTGTCAACTGATTCTACCATCTGGGCTGTGGATCTCTGCAGCTCCTCCAAAGATATAGTTGGTAATGTTCTCCTTTTTCCCAACCTAGACTTGTTAGGTTTGCTGTTTGCTGTTGCAATGAATGCACAGCAGAGATACATTAGCACTGTTAAGTCATTGCAAGTTATGTCATCATTGCCATATTCACCAATATTTTTGCATGGCCCATGCTTTCCTAACACCCAGCAGCCTCTAGTGCAGCCATTAGACATTTTCCACGTGCAATGTTTCATATACAGGAATGAATGAATGATTTTTTGTTTGCTATCCATAATGGTTAAGGTTCGCTCTCTGGCTTCATACAGAAAACTGGAAAACTAGAGAACAGTAAAATGTTAGAAATGCAGCAAAAAACAAAAGCATTGGACTGGTTCAGGTGTAACTTGATTTCATATGATATCTGAAATTGAACACAAACTGGTTTTGATGGTAACTTTTTATTGAAAAGTGTAAGTAATAGCCAGTCTTATTTGTCTTTTTAGTAACTTAAGTTTGCTAAGCCGACACTTCTTCCCACGTTATATCATTTAAAAAAGGGATGATTTCCAGACATTTTGTTAAATAATGGAAGTGTGTGTTTTTTTTTCCCAACATTTGCCTCTCTGTGACACTGTCCCATTGTTTAGGTTATCTCATAGCAGCACAAATTTAATCCACATGTTTCTCATCTCTGCACATCTCTTCCTCTTATTAAAACTTTAATTTGACAGAAAAAAAACCCACATAGTTTTCATTCTTCTGACATGACAACTATGTGGAAAATCTGCATCTCTGTATGTGAATAAAGGCTCATTCAAGAGTGATGTAAAAAAAAAAAAAAAAACTCATATAGATTAAATTTGTCATCCATGACCAGGTCCAGTGAAGTGGATGAAGAGCTGCCTTGGCTCTTCTCTCCGGGTCACGAACTAAGAAGGCCTGGGTGTTGGGTAATGAACCAGGACTCCGTATGAAACCCAACACCACACACACACACACACACACACACACAAACACACACACACACACACACACACACACACACATTATCAAACTGCAACCGCCTAAGATAAGTAAAGTTTATTAAAAACCTCTCTGTAACCAACTGCTTTCATAAATCTGGCTCACAAACACAAAACAAATACATTTGGCCAGAAAATGAAAGATTCCCAGATGCCACTGAATTATTTTAATTTGGACTCCTGACTAAATTTGGTTAATATCAGTTGTTGATAGGGGTGATATGGCTCTCTACCCGTGGCCACTCAAAGAAAATGGAGGCCCATTTTAAGCACTGGAAAAACTCATTGCTTTACATGGCTAGTGGAGCGCTGCACAGTGTGCCAGTGGATAGCACTGTTGCCTTGCAGGCAGCAAGGTTCAAATCCCAGCCTGGGGTATTTCTGAATTGAGTTTGCATGCTCTCCCAGTTTTCTCTCCAGGTGCTCCGGTTTGCTTCCACAGTGCAAAAAGGTAAAGTGGTTAATCTAAAAAGTCATTTTGTATGCACATGGTTATTTGTCCTGGGTGTCTTCATGTCCAAACTCCCCACTGCCCGACCCTGCATGGATTAACGGGTACAGACTGCGACTGGATGGACTGCTGGTGCCTTATGATGCTGCAGCTGGTATCTGATTTGAAGTGTGTAGGTCATTGATAAATTTAAAAAGTGCATTTATTTAGGAATCTAGACTCATTTGACCTCTTCTTGTTTTTGCATATTGAGACTCTTCAGCCGTAAAGCTAACTGTTCTACACAGGCACTGAAGTTCTTTAAAACATGATTTAAGAGTTATGATTCTTTATGCTATCAGCGAAAACAGAAAAACAGCTTTTTTTAAAAATCTTGTTTTAGCATTAGGCTAAAACGATTATGAAGAATACAGTGAGGACAGGGCTGGTCTGAGTTGTTCCACATTGATTACACGAGCTTTAAATAGCGAAAAGGATTCACCAAAATTATGCTAAACTCAGTCTGTCCCTCAATTAATATCAGATCAATATTATTTAAGCTCATACTGTCTTCTGAAAAGCTATAAAAATGCAAAATGGGCATTTTTTTGGGGAACTGGGTGTGTGTTTGGTTGGCAGAGGCCAATGCATTCAAGAAAATCCACTGGCAGTACCTCAGTTAGTCCTCCAGATGGAGACTCGTGACTTCTGGAAATGAGTCACTGCACAATCCACTCCTTTCTGGATATATTTTCTTTCTTCTGATTTAAGAGCACGGTTTTATTTATTTATTTTACTAATGGTCATTTGGTATTGATCCAGCCATCCAATAAAAGAACCCATCCATTATTTTTCTATTTCCTTAAGAGGCATCGCAGCTATTTCAGCCAAGGTCCCCGTCTTTTCCAGTTGAACAGATATTCAGCCTAATACAACATGACAGCAAGATAGGACCTGCACATTAAAAATTGGTAGCTGATGGCTGGGAAAGCAAGTGATTCATGTAGAGAGAAAGGTGGTGGGTGGCTTGATTGAGAGGCAAAACGTGTTGTCAGCCAATTACTGTTATTAGAGAGTCTTGGTGTTAATGAATGAAAGCCGCTCAGCACCAATGTATTTAATGAGAAGCTCAGTTTCTGCATAGTTAAACTAGTGGGATATATTAATGCAGTTCAGTACAGTAAAAAGGGAAAAGAAAAGGAGTAGAAAGTTATATCCATATGTATATGGAGGAAATAATTGACATCTGCAATGAAGTAGAAACTTGTATTATAAACATTTAATCATGCTTTCCTATGCACGTGCATTGGGATAGTTCAAATAACATTACAGCAAATATCAAGTGTTTTCTGTACTTAAACCCTAATTGGTAAAAAAAAAAAAAAGTTAAGATAATATAAAAAGCAATGTTATCAATTAACTCATGCAGAGTTACTGCCATGCACGTGCTATATTTTGAAAAAATTGTCTTCCTGGAATTGATTTATTTTTGCTTTTGCTTTATTTCAGGTTCAACAACATTTGTTTTATTTGGACACGTTTTATGTCTGGTGCATGTTTTTGTGAAGACATTCGAGGCATGTTTAAATTGTAAAATTATATCCCAAGCTTTGGCAATCTCAGTTTCATTATCATACCCATTTTAGATGTATCCTTAGTGAATGGATATGTACCATGAGCTTTTAAAGCTGCAGTAGGCAATTTTGAGAAAACTGCAGCTACACCTTTGGTAAAGAAACTATGTCTTGATCAAGATGACACAATAAATTACAAGCCTATATCTAATCTTCATTTTTTATAAAAACTTTTAATAATAGAATTTAAAATTCTTCTTCTAACGTATAAAGCCCTTAATAATCAAGCTCCATCATATATCAGAGCTCTGATTACCCCGTATGTTCCTAACAGAGCACTTCGCTCTCAGACTGCAGGTCTGCTGGTGGTTCCTAGAGTCTCTAAAAGTAGAATGGGAGGCAGATCCTTTAGCTATCAGGCTCCTCTCCTGTGGAACCAACTCCCAGTTTTTGTCTGTGAGGCAGACACCCCGTCTACTTTTAAGACTAAGCTTAAAACTTTCCTTTTTGGCAAAGCTTTTACTTCTTACCATCATGTGAGCTACCTCTGTAGTTATGCTGCTAAAGGCTTAGGCTGCTGGAGGACATAATGGCCACCTATAAGTAAGATATTTACTCTAAAATCAATCTAAATCATTCTCATTTCTCACCAGGGAGGGAAATAACATTCTCTATAAACAATCGGTCCTCTCCATCAACAATGTCTCAGTCACATTTTTCACCTTTCATACCTAGAGGTACGGTCCAGAACTGGAGAGTGTAGCTCCTGTTTACTTCCTGGTTCCTGAGCAAATCATATGAGATTCCCCAGGGTTCCCAACACAGAGCGCAGCATTTGGTATTTTATCTTGGTAAAGGAGCAGCAGCCTTCTAACATGGAAGCCAGTAAGAGAAGCGGACCAGGAATAGAACAGAATACAACATCATCGACCTGTCCTTTAAAAATTCACAACAGCAACACACAGATAAAAAACGGCATAATAGTTTGTTGTGATTGGCAAGCAGTTGTACCGACTTGAGCCACAAGTATTGTGGCATTACTTAGCGCTTCTCTGTTTTATTCTCCTACTACTCCCCATTTTGCAATATTTTCTGTTTTTTCAACCCTCAACTTTATGTTCTCCTTATGTTTTTTTTTAAGATAGCAGCGACATCTGGCCTGGCCTTCTGTTTGGCTGTGACACTGTCCTGGATGAGGGGCATTAGCTGTATTTCTCTCCGAGAAGAAACCTATAAAATGAATAGGGGGCGACAGTGGCGCAGGAGCCCATCCTTTAACCAGTGGGTTTGTTGGTTCAATCTCCAGCTCTGACTGTCTCAGTTGTGTCCTTGGGCAAGAAACTTAACCCGCTGTCTCTGCTGGAGAGGGTCGGAGGACCTGTATGACAGCTTTGCTTCTGTTAGTTTATTCCCATGGGCAGCTGTAGCTACAAATGTGGCTCATCATCATCAGCATGGCACGGTGGATGACTGAATGCAGTGTGAAGCGCTTTGTAGTCTTCTGGATTTGATAAAGCGCTATACAAGTACAGGCCATTTACTATAATAATGCCATTAACCTTTTATTTTTCCCTCATATTGAGAAAGTGCTCTTTTTGTGCATTTCTGTTCTGTCTTCTCTAACCCCCAGTCGTTCGTGACAGATGACTGTTCACCCTGAGCCTGGTTCTGCTGGAGGTTTTCCTCTCCACTGTCATTACATGCATGCTTGGAGGGATTGCTACAAAGTCAACAACCCAGTGCAGATGACTGTTCCCTTTGGCTATATGTTCATCCAGGAGGAGTGAATGTGGCAAATCAATGACTAGACGCAACCTGCTGGGTTTCCTTAGACAGAAAGCCTTTTAAACACTCAGTCTATATGATTTGACAGAATCAACTTACCTTGTCTACAGAGCTACAGAATATTATTTAGTTTAGTTCAATTAATATTCATGTGCCCACTGACCGCTGGAGATAGGCACCAGATCCATGCCTTATTTTACAATTGATTTGATTTATTGTTTTTATTTTGAGCTCCCTTTATTGATTGCACTTTCCACATATTGACTACTATTTGTCTATTCGATAAAATGTCAATAAACTACTCCTACAAGGCGATATTGTAGATATGGAAGAAGGACCTGATTCGGCAGGCTGATTTGAACATGAAGTCGGGCGGAAATCTAAATTTCCGCCATTTAATTTGCCTTCGGGCTGGTACTGTGACCTTACTGCTACATTACATGACGTAATTTCACAGCTTGAACTTGATTTCAGAAAAGAAATAATGCAAACACATGCTTTTTTGTCAGGCAATCTGTAAGTAAGCTTCCATAGTAATGTAATAGTGAAAAGGACTTTTATTTTTTGAGTCGTAGCTACTTTATGGTCCATTTCTAAAAAAAATAAAAAATAAAACACTTTTGCTGTTTGCTGTTGTTCTGTTATTTGTTAATTTTCCCCAAAGTAATGTGTTGATGTCCTTGTCTCACAATACAATTTCCTTTAAGTGTATGAGGCCACACCCGCAGGACAACTGTTGTCTTACTGTGAAGCACAGCCTCCAATTGTAAAACGTAAGCCAAAGCACTTACAAGACTGCAGCTTAAATTCAATTGTGCACAAAGCTGGGATGGCCGCCAGACATTATCTTGTGCCTCGCCATCCATTTCCATAAATGACATTGAGAGCGTTGTGGATCACTGGTCCCCATTCTCCTGTCTCGGTTAAAAAAAAAAAACATAAGCGATGTCTGAGACCGAAATACAAACTCTGACTTATGCTTACAAATCCCCTGAAATAATATGCATTATTTCATCAAAAAAGAGTTCAAATCTGAGAAAGCAAATCGAAATGAATAGCTGAGAGGGTATATTTCTCTCTAAAAAACAATATTCATTATTTTTCTATCATTCTAACATGGATAAATTGGAGATTTATCAGTGACTAAGGCTGCAAAGCATGTATTTATTTAATTATGTATTAGAGAATGTATAATTTTTTTTGTCATAACAGCAAGAATATGCATTTTCCCCGACAAAAACTCCCGAGCTGATTCCAGCCCAGCTGTGAGGAAGGAGGTCCCAGATGTTGGCGAGGCCGTGGCGTTATGTAAGTCCACGTAAACTAGAGATTTCACCGACTGTCACATGGGATGAACGTGGCTCTGGGCTCTCACACAGGCACAGTCAGGCTGCGGATTAAGCCCTGGATTTGCAGAGGAAATCTGCCTTTTAAAGATGAGATTGTAACATGTCTGCTTTTACTGAAGGCCCAGCAGCAATAAAAAATAAAACAAACCCATGAAATGTTATGTGCATGATACACATGCTTAGAAAAGTGTTGCAATGTTAAGTTGACAATAAATGAATGAATGCTGCACATTAATGCATGCTGGTGGTCATTGTCTTTTACTATTTATTTTATTTATGACCCCTAATTAGAGAATGAAGCAAGGAGGATTTGGATCAGTACAAAAAAAAACACGCAAACATGTCCGTCTTTCACTTCTACAGGAGGCATGCGGAGAAGAGAGATAGAGGGGGCCGGGCAGCTGCAGCTGTTCGCCTCCAAATATAGCTGCTGGCACACATCGATTACACTGGATCATTAGCATTCGCTCCTCTTGCAACTGATGACAGCATGTTCATGCGTTCAGTCATATGCAACATGAGCGAACGTGGGACATATGCACGCTGTACCCGGTACTGCTCCGGCCTTACAGACAGCGTGGTCGCTTGGACTCCCAGTCCCTGCGTGGTGTCATTTATTGTGTACGTATTATTATGTGACTGGAATATATTGCAGCCGAGTCTTTAAAAGAGGGAGGGTGGGGGGGGGGGGGGGGTTGCAGGAGGGGGGGAGGATTCATTATAGCGAAGGAGGCACTCTCACAGGGAGATGACCTCACTTTGTGTGAGATGCCTGAGAAGAAAAACCCCGGAGTAATGAGATGAGAGGAGATAAGTTCCCTGAGATTTAGAAAACACACACTTCTATTACGTCACCTTCTATTTTACTTTTTGCCACAGTCTGAAATTGTTTTATTCGAGCTTTATTCGACATCTACCACTGGAATGTTTTCGTCGTTTCTCACCTTACAACAACCAGCTTGAATGAATGAAAAGATGCATGTTTATGATTAAAGGCACACGTTTATTAAAGGTGCATGGTGCAGATTTTGAAGTTAAATGTTATAGATTTTCTCTCCCATACATGCCCTTACAATTGCTTGACGTTTAACATGAGTCATCCTCTATTTACCACAGTTGCCTCTGTGGGCTGAATATTTAGTTCATGAGAGAGTGATTCGGGCCGAATCCTCTGGGCGCGCACGTGGGTGTGATGCTCACTCTCGTTCACCTGGCCATATCGCTGAATCTCCGCCGCAATCCATGCGTTAGCGAGAAAACACCAGCTAACTTCAATAGTTATAGCGTTCTTACCTCAGAAGACATTACTGCTCTGAACAAAAGACCTGGACTGTCGCAACAGCAGACGCTTTTCCTCTTCCTCCATCCACGTGCACACTGGTGTCATTTCAACTTGTCGCCAGAGGGGGGCAGACGTCTGCAGAAATCCAGGAACTTATGCTATGCTCCTTTAAAGCGTACCTGTGAGTAGAACAGACACAGATCACAACATGTGCATCAGTGGGCCTGCTCTGTCTGTCTCTCTTTTATAGGGCCTAGTCAGTGGACATTTTGGTCCCACGTGTGTTCTATTCAATTAAATTTTATTTATATAACGGCAATTCATGAAACATGTCATCTCGAGGCACTTTACAAAGTCAAATTCAATCAGATTATACAGATTGGTCAAAACTTTCCTATATAAGGGAACCAGTTGATTGCTTCAAAGTCCCGACAAGCATCATTCACTCCTGGAGAAGCGTAGAGCCACAGTGGACAGACGTCTGCATTGTTGATGGCTTTGCAGCAATCCCTCATACTGAGCAAGCATGAAGCGCAGGTGGAAAGAAAAACTCTCCATTAACGGGAAGGAAAAACCTCCGGCAGAACCGGGCTCAGTATGAACGGTCATCTGCCTCGACCGACTGGGGTTAGAGAAGACAGAGCAGAGACACAACAAGACAGTTGTGGTTATAGTATAAAATTGAGTACAACACTTTTATCCAGCTGTGGATGTCTTAAAGTGAGGTATAAATCAAATTGTACCATATCTGGAGTACTATGTAGAAGTCTGGGGCGACATAAATAAAACGGCACCAGAACCATTTTGGAAACTAGAGATAAGAGCGATAAGCATGATTAATAATGCTAGCTATCGTGGACATACAAATATGCTATTTCACAAGTCAAATACTCTAAGGTTTGTTGATCTGGTTAAATACAAAACGGCACAAATGACGTACAAAGTAAGACTCAACCTCCTGCCTGTAGATTTACAGAGGCTTTCAGACAGAGACAGAGGTGGAGGCTATTATTTTAGAAGAAAGAAATAATTTTAAGATTGTCAGCTAAAGATCTTGTGTTTCTATCTGTAAAGTAAAACTGTGGAATAGTCTTAGTGTAGAAATACAGGAGATTCCAACCATCATCTAGTTTAAAATAAGATTTAAGATATTTCGCTGAAACAGTGTCTAGTTAAAGAGGTCTTGACTTATTCGTAGACCATTTAGTTGTATCTGTGGTACTCTGTGTACGAGTACAATGTTTTATTTTGCTGTGTATGCATTTGAGTACATGCATGTGTATGAAGTCGTCTGCTTGTAGCTATATGTGTGAAAAATTAAATAATGCAACTTGTAATTTCATAATGAATCAATTTTATCATACGTTAAAGATTCATACTGAATAAGATCAAGTATAATGCCTAATAGCTACTGATGGCTTCTTCAACGTGATAATAAGACAAGGACAGTTGTTATATTGAGAGGTAGGATTAAATAAGCTTATTTTTTCTTCCCACCCCATTCTGAACATAATTCTGGGCTTTTATGATGTGAAATCTTTGTGGATTATATAAACTGTTATTATGTTTTCTGTTTCTTCTACTCTTTTATTTTCCCATCATGCTGTATTTCTTGATATTCTTGTCGCTGGTTGTTCACTGACACCCTCCAACTCATCATAACTAGTTGTTTTTGTTTGAATATGTACATAGATATTCACATATTAGCATCTGTTCTCATGTATTAATTACATTTTAATAGCATTTTTAAAATTTCATTGTGTTTTTAAACCAGTTGTGATCATCAAAAAACAATGATCTTTACTTTGATTTGTTGTTATTGTTTAATTCAATTACATTTTTTATTTACATAGCACCAATTCATGATACATGTCATCTCAAGGCACGTTCCAAAGTCAAATCCAATCAGATCCTCCAGGTTGGTGAGAAAGTTTCCTCTCTAAGGAAACCCAGCAGGTTGCATCAAGTCTCTCCAAGCAGCATTCACTCCTCCTGAAAGAGCGTAGAGCCACAGTGGACAGTCGTCTGCATTGTTGATGGCTTTGCAGCAATCCCTCATACTGAGCATGCATGAAGCAACAGTGGAGAGGAAAACTCCCCTTTAACAGGGAGGAGAACCTCCAGCAGAACCAGAACCAGGCTCAGTGTGAACGCCCATCTGCCTCCACCCACTGGGGCTTAGAGAAGACAGAGCAGAGACACAGAAAGCTCAGAAGCTCACATTGACCCAGGAGTACTTTCTATGTTAGATGGTAATAGTGGATGATCTGCCCCAGTGGCGGTTCTAGACCAAATTTTTCGGGTTGGGGGGGGGGGGGGGGGGTTGCAGTGTTTTTTCACAAGGGCACAGAACAAAAAAAAAAAAAAAAAAAAAGAAACAACAAAATGGCAATATTTAACTGTTTAATAATATAAAGTGGAACTGCAGATTTCAGACCCCTGATCTAGCAGTTGGAAACTGTGATCCCAGCTAAATACGGCTGAAGCTAAACGTGAAACATCTTAATTTTTAAATCCTTCTCAGAGTAAAACTGTATATGTAAAAAATAAAATTGGTCAAAGTCACCAATCAGTTAT
The DNA here is from genome assembly GCF_011125445.2 of Fundulus heteroclitus. NCBI lineage: Eukaryota > Metazoa > Chordata > Actinopteri > Cyprinodontiformes > Fundulidae > Fundulus > Fundulus heteroclitus. The sequence continues at coordinate 3,014,654 of NC_046369.1, forward strand.
GGTTTCTTCACCATTGCAAATAATTATAGGAAGTGTATTTAATGTTATGTCTTTAGAACAGGGGCCATAACAGGCCCTGATCTGCCCCTCCCTGGATGATGTCACAGGTAACAGAACGCCAGACCAGGTGTACCTACTATGGAGAAAAAAATGACAGACAACAAAAAATTAAAAGTTGAAATAACAACAATCTTGCTGAAACTGAGAGCTACTTTGTCGGTACTTCATCGACCAACAGACTAAAATAACATCTTAGATGCAGCTCACTGGAGGGTTGTGCTAGTTTTAGAAGGGGCTTGAGCACCACGTGTGGTCCTTGGGGGGGCTACATGGTGCCCGCCGCGGGCACCATGTTGGTGACCCCTGCAACATCCATCCATCCATTTTCTGACACGTCTATCCCTTGTGGGGTCGCCAGGGGTGCTGGTGCCAATCTCCACAGGACAAACAAACATTCTCGCACACACTCACACCTAAGGAGAATTTAGAGAGGCCAAATAACCAAACAGTCATGTTTTTTTGGACTGTGGGAGGAAGCCGGAGTACCCAGAGAGAACCCAGTGCGAAACCCGGAGAACCCCATGCTATCCAGGGCAAGGGTAGGAATTGAACCCAGGACCTATTTGCTGCATGGCAACACTGCGCCACTGTGCAGCCCAACACCAGGGCCGGATTATCCATAAGGGCCAGTGGGCCAGTGCCCAGGGGCACCAACCATGGGGGGTGCACCGCATGACACATGCTTTAAAAATATATTTTTCATAAATTGTTATATTATTTACTTGAAATTGTTGAAAGACCATGCATTATTCGTTTCTGTGAACACTGATGTCACAATAATAATAAATAATAAATAAATCAAGATTTTTTTTGATTTCAACATTTTAAAATGAGATATTTAAATATTGCTCACTGCTCATATGCCTACATGTAGTTGTGTAATTTAGTAAATAGTAAATTACATTACAGAAATTCCCTTGATTATGTCTGATGTTTTTGACCGGAGGACAGCACGGGTAAGGGGGGGGGGGGGCTTTGAGGTATAGTGTTATTTTTGTATATTTATTTTTTAATTATTTTGTTATTATATTATTGGGTAAAACCATTAATGTAAAAAATACAACTGATCCAAATGACCAGTCAGTCACGGTATCTTTGTCAGCATTTATCATCCTGAGAAATTTAATATCATGTCTTTAGTACAGGGGTCACAACAGGGCCCAGGAACAGTTCTACAGGGGCAAAGGCCCCTGTTGGCCCCTGTCTAGAACCGCCCCTGCACATATGCCTACATGTAGTTGTGTAAGTTAGTAAATAGTAAATTACATTACAGAAATCCCCTTGATTATGTCTGATGTTTTTGACATAATCAAAAACATCAGACATTGTCTTAATATACGGGCCTGCCCAACACTGCAACAAACAAGGCAAATTGGAGAGTAGTAGGAGAACTCAGCAGAGTTACCATTATCTTTGGATATGAGTGTCATTCATTTTAGTTTTTTTTTTATTGTTATTATTCTCAAGATTTAAACAAAGAGATGGGGCTTTAGCAAATAGGCAACTTCTAAGGGACATTGAATTGTGTGCACTGGAGTTTAAAGAGGTGTGAGATAATTTCTTATCTGCACCACTATGAGGTTTTTGTGTAATATGCCAGAGCAGAATGTGATTCATATCGCGACCATCAGACAGGGGGCGTCCAAAGGCTGCGGGGAGAGCGGCCGGTGTGTGCGCCTCGCCTCGCTGGAAGTCCGTGCGTGTGCGGGTGAACTAGTGATCGTGGCAAAGCAGAGAGAGAGAGAGATGTAGCAGCGCAGCTCACCGGGGACGCTCCGTGGCCACCGTCTCGTCTGTCCACTTCCACGTCTACTACCCCCATCTGTCCGGCATTACCGACGCGCAATGGGGACGCTCTGAGGCGGAGGAGGAGCCGCGTTTGTGTGAGACGGAGCCGCGCGATGCGACCGAGGAGAGCCGGCTGTCGGAGGATCTACTGCGGCTTCGGCGCTGGTTCGTTGGAGTAGCTTGTGCTAGCGCGCGGGGGGCTAGCGCCTGGCGCTGGCTTCTGCCGTCAAGATGCTGCGCTGGATACGACAGCAGCTGGTAAAACTGCCTTCTCTGCGTCGCGTCGACGCCACTTTCCAGCAACTTCCCGAGTTTTAACACACGCATAAGTTTCGCGAAAGGGATGTGTTGAACTTTTATTTTTGGCTCGAATCTAGCGAGCTAACCTAGCTGTGTGTTTTTTTTTTATTTATTATTATTTTTTCAGCTGTTGTCGATGTGTTGAAAACATTGTCGTCGTCTGTCAGGTAGACGTTAGGTCGGCTAGCTAACGTCTACCTACCAGCTAGCTGGCGGTTGGTAGCTCGGCTGTTTTTTAGAACCAAACGACCAGCTTTAAAATGGGTTAAAAATGGTAATTTGCTCCAATTTAAATCCACTTTTAGACAGGTTTATTTGGAAAATGTACCGGCTAGTTGGCTAACCAGGTAAAAAAAAAAAAAAAAAAATAAAGTAGGTGAAGTTAGGCAGTGTCAGTAACTCAAATCAAACTTTTAGAAACTTGTTCAACTAATTTATCAACAGGATAATTTAGTTTAGTACTAAGCTACATATTAGGTCCGGTTTGTTAAACTTTAAAAGGTAACGACCATTGTTGTTGTTAACTGTAAATACACACAGTGGCTAACATTATACATTCTAACTACAAATGTATCATTGCTGATTCAAATATTTTTGAGACCTCTACCTCTTCAAGAAATTCTGTATTTTTCTGAATATACAATTTATAACATACACACTGATAGCTATATATAATATATATATACGTTTGTGTGTGTATGTTGCTTTAAACAAGTAAAAAATAAAACGTCAGGCTTTCAAATTTTCTTTGTATCATAACTGTTAGACCGAAAAATTAATTTTCCTCATGTTTTCTTCATTTTTACATAGCGTGTATAAAATATATATTAAATGTGACGTTTCCTCACAATTACCCGTATCAGGCTCTAAAGTGGTAGCATTACTTTATCTCATATGGATTCAAACCAAAACAACGATTTTTTTTTTTAAACTTCCGGTTTAGCTACTTTATACCTCTGTTGGATGAAAGCCCATTTCCGTCACTGTGATGAAAAGAAATAAATAGAAACGTTTCATGTCAAAAGAAACTGAAACTTTCATTGTATTAACAGCATTAAAAGAAATGTCAACAATACAAAAATTATGTTTGTAAGTTTAAAAAAAAAAAAGAATAAGAAAAATTGCAAAGTTTTTCAATCTGAAGTTCTGGGGAATTTATATTTCTCACTTTTACATCAAACATATGAACAGCTGGGCTCCCTAACAGAAAATCCATCACAATATACATTTGTGGAGGCATAATTTTTATTTACAATTATAATAATGCTAATTATTATTATGCCATAACTCTAATGCCATGAAATTTTAGGGATTGTAAGGGACTTCTGATCAAAGTAAACTTTATTTAGAAAGCCAGAGGGTTCCAACAATACACAGGCAAGATTAAAAAGTGCATCATAGAGCAGTTGAGTTGTGATCTTAAGGGGGACAGCCATACTGAACCTTATGGATTAAATACTTTTGGCAGTATAGTGCAGTGTTTCCCCTACCAGTATCAAACGGGATACAATAGGATAAATAAATCATATTATGTTGTAGTATGTTACAACAAAAAGACACGTTTATTGATTTCACGCGGTGCCGCAGGTGATTATTAGAACGTATCGAGAACGTTTGCCTAACGCAAACATGAGGATGATCGTGTCTGTTTAAACTCTTATCGTATAAACATTAACGCTCAACATGGCACACATTCTCAACAAGTAACCGGCTCCATGGTTTCCAGATGTCCTACAAAAATACTTTTAGCTTCTGATTGTGCCACATCAGCAAAAGTTCTGTCTGATGGAAATAAAAATCCACTTTCCCCGAGTCCGTCACCAAAAACAGATGGCTGCTTTATACTTGGAAGACACATTTCTGTTGCTAGATAGTCTGCATGAATGGATCATTTAAAACAGATCCTAAATATAATAAAATCAACACGGAATCAGAATTATTCTAAACTCTGGCTGGCAGGTCTGGAGTTATCGAGAGTTTCAATTTTGTCAAGAAGTAGGAAGGAAGAGATGCGGGTGTCTGTCAAAATGTAACAACGTGTACAGCTACATGATAGTAAAGAGAGGCAGAAACATAAAGAGAGACAGAAAGATGGATAAATAAGTGAAAAATGGAGAGAGAGAGAGAGATGCTGGCTGCTCATTTAAAGGAGCACTCTGGGATATTAATGGGAAGTTAAGTGGAAGGAAAATCTTTGTAACCAAAGAGTCAGCCTACAGAGCATCTGCGCAGCCACTCCACAGGCAAAACTCCTAATACTGTGGCGTATTTGCAGTTTAAAGGAATAACTCTGTTTCTTAATTTATTCAGCAAGGTGTGTTTGGAGGGTCAAAATGTAACATGCAGGTTAATGAGCTGATTAAACAGTCAGATAAACTACCCAAGGTATTCTTGGTCCAGTGTTGTTTTATGCCCGGCGAAGTCAGTCGATAGATAACTAGTTGAATTCTTTGTGTGTTTGTATTATCTTTGTGAATTTTCTAAATTCCGATCTACAATAGCAAGAATGAAGCAGTTTGGAGGTGACCGCTCCGCCAGTAAAGTAATCTTACATCCAGCGACCGGGAAGCAAACAAATAAAAGAGGCCCAGACTGACCGATGGTAGACCCATTAACAATAATGTTACAGCTAGGTCATAATTATTATGTATTATATCAATATTATGAGAAAGCTAGATATAAATAGCCATGTCGTAATTATAGAAAAATCTTTTTATCATGCTGTCTGAAATGGGCTTCCATATGTTTGGCTTTGTGTCGCTACATTGTGTTTAGATTTACCACATTAAAAAGTGAGCGGCCAGTTTCAACGTGGTTCTTTTTATTTATTTATTTATTATTTTATTTTTTTTAGTTGACATTATGGGGGGAAAAAAGTGAAGTTTCCAGGTGATCTGACTCTTTTGATGTTGTGTACTGAGTCCATCTATGTTTAATGTTAGCAGCATCTCTTTGTCGCCCCTTGAGAGAAATTAGCCTGGGACAGAGGAGGCTCACACTGCACAGCCACGTTAGATTCTTCCAAAAATAACACAATAATAAAATCAAGAACTAATTCATTTTAAAAAATCACATAACTAAACAATGTTTCATTAGAAATTGTATGTTTAAAAACACACTTGGAGCAGTGTCATAGTCTCATGATTAGAAAAAGCCTGAAGGAGCCCAGGCAAAAAGGATCCTACGCTCCTCCGACGTCTAAATACACCATGGACGTACTAAAATAGTCAATGAGGGATTGCTTATCTAGATGCATTCTTTTGGACATGTTCATCCTGTGCTCTGTGTTCATCGATAACTTTAACTGATAACGGAAGGATCTGATGATCGTAGTGGTTGTGCTCACAGTGAAGAGCTCTGTGGCTTCGTCCAGAGTCCAGTGAGAACTGCTCAGTGCAGGCGAGAGGTTTGTTAAAATCTGAGGGTGATCAGGAGTCAGAGGAGCGGTCGTAATAATCCATAATCTTTCCTGCTGCCTTCATCAAACTTAAAATCTGAGCTTTTGATTTTGCAGTCAAGTTACCAAACCAGCATGCCGTAGCTTAAAGCTGACCCAGTTGTTGCTCTGTAAAAATAAATTGTAATGATCAGAATATCTGTATAGACCCCAAACAACTAGAGTCTGCAGAGAAAATGCGCAGCAATAGTCACTGCTAAAGAAATCCAGCGCTGATGTTGCCTGTCTATGTCGTGAATAGATCTCATATAAAAAAACCCTGGGAGGGGTTTTTATATGAGATTTACAGAATTTTGTTGATAAATATGCTGTTAATAAGTCAGTAGCTATTTTTACGTGCACAAAGTTTCAAAGTTATATATGATTAAATGTATTCGGATTAAAAACAAAAAAAAAATACCCGGATTGTGCCGTTTATATACGGGCACACAATCAATTAATCCAATCATAAAGTTTGTTTATATGCTCCTGGCTTTATTCAGAGTAAAAAAAAAAAAAAAAAAGCAGAAGAAGAAGAACTTCCGTCTTTGCTGAATAACAAAGAATAGCAAGTATTACGAGTTAATTTGTCCTCCGAGGGCACGAAGTGGTAATTACAGTTGAGTTGTTACTGAATAAATAATAATTTTGAGCTCTGGATGTTTTAAACAGAGAGGTTGTATCCACGAATTTCCGCCATTCGCCAACACAGAAATGCGTCACGTCGGGCGCACTCAGGTCAGTTTATTCCGACGAGCGTTTAGACGCTTTACTTTCCGGTTGATCTTAATCCGATCACAATATTCCGATTGGCGTGTTTACGCGACGCATTTTTAGTGCGATCTCCTCCAGCCTGTGTCAGCAGCAGCTTTATTCTGGTCTTCATTGGCGTCCGCCGTGCGGTGAATAATTGGTGAGACTGTCGCTGGGGGGGGTGTGAATGTGTGAGATAAGTTACTCATAGCTGAACCGTGACGTCACAGTAATGAATGAGTCCCCACAGCGCAGCCTGTTTAACTCCCTCGTGTTGAAGGCGTACCACTTCCTGCCGTTTAGGTTAAAATGGACAAACACCGACTCTTTAGCTCCTCTGACGTTAGCTGACCTCCTCAGCGGGTTCATCCTTTTGCCGTTACCTGAGCGGAGAGTTGGGGTCGATTCAGAAGTGAAAGCTTCCTCCCAATTTGAGATAGCCCAACTAATTTAACCCCTCTCTCATAAGTGACCTGCCTGGTTAATTAAAAGTGTATTTAAATTGCGTCCTAGCTCACCTGGCCTAATTAAAAGCCGTCTGAGGGCGTCTGGCGGGCCTCGATAACAGCCGCGGCTTATTCGCTCTGCTTTACTTTCTTCTGGAAACGCAGACAGGAGGAGAGAGACGCAGGAATCCGCCGGTGTTTTAGTGTCCCTCCTCCTGCAGAAGCAGAGATGACATCATGCTAGTGCTTCTGCATTTACACTATAAAGAAGCTTTAGTAACCGTGCCTTATGCAATGGGCGTCTGTGAAAACTTTTTCTGATAACTCATGTTGCAACAGTTGTTCAAATTGGATGTGGCCTGTAGACGTCTGCTGGCTTGGGTTTTGGCTGTTGCGTCTTCATGGTGGAAATGTACAGCTGTAAATAAAGGGTGAGGAAAAGTAGAGGGAGCGGGGGAAATATTACTGACTTGCACGTCTTCTGCAGTTGTTTCCTGCTGGATCTCTGCTGGACATTGTCGTATAAAAAACTCTTAATCTAAATAGTTGCGTTCAGTGAGTGCAGCTTTGCTCCTGGTCCTTCATTTCTTGCCACGTGTTGGATATCGGCACATCACTGCGGTGGGGATGTTATTGTAGCTGTTGTCATCAATCATAAGGTGTAAATCAGCAGCAGCATCTGTGGTTTTATAGATGCTCCGTTGTCCCGTTCATGTAACTCTGCCCTCGCTCTGACTTGTTGGGCAAAAACCCTTCCTGTCTTCCTTGTTTAGCGTTTCCCCGTTAGATGGGTGATTCTGATGGAAAGCCTTTTGGTCTTTAATACAACTCAGTGGGCGGCTTTGCTTGTATTTCTCGCTGTTCTTCATGACAGTGGCTCCACCAAGGCACTGTGGGACTTGTAGGCTTTAGGCAGGGAGTAATTACCTGTCTGCCTTTAAATTGATGTGGGCATTAGAGTCTGCAGAGCAGAAATGAAAGGTCTAATTTCAGTTACAGACAATGCAGCCACGTTGTGTCTGTGTGTCTTTTACTTTTTTTTTAAATCAACTACTGTGCAAAATTATCATTTATAAAGGTGGTTTTGAGCATCTAAGTTCATAAATTAACAAATATGTAAAAAGACCTTTAGTTTTATACATAATTCTATGTTGTACTTTACCATTATTACGTCTTTCTGTAAACTGTCTTCAATTTATCACTTCCAGCAAGATTGATAGAAGGTTTAAGAAGTAAAAACCATTAAAGTTAGCTGCTCCTGAAGGAGGAAATACACTGGCCGCGAAACAGGCGTGTTTTTAAAAGCGTAAATTTACACCAGACGCTGCAAAATACGTAATATATGGGTAAGGTACTAAATTACTAGTAATATATCCTATGTTTTGAGCACCTAAAAGTCCCCTTTTTTGACCAGATCTGATTAGAAATAGCAGATTTTAGTTTGCTAGCTTGTTAGCTTGTCACAACTACATCATCCATGGCGCTTTATTTTTGCCGACTCTTATTTTGGAATACTTCCGGAAGTGAACTTTGACACAGGATGTTGTTTTCCCATTTATTCCCTGCCAAACAGGAGCATATACGCATCTGAAATTTTAACTTCAATCCAATTTAAGCGTTGCGTTGTACGCGCTTAGTGTAAATTTATTGACTGATTAAAGTGAAAAGCTAACCTATGCTGCTTACACGCTGCAACGCATCTGGTGTGTTTCCTCCCTTAGATTTACCTTATAGCAGTGCTTCAAAAAGGATTTAAAGGCCATTTTATTGTTTATCAATACTCTAAACCTCTGTGATTTGTAAGGACTATTAAAGTTTAGGATTGTAAACTGGCAATAAACGTTAACATGAAGTAAATTGTATTTATTTAGCACTATTCACAGTTTTTCCCCCCTAAAAATATATAATAAAAACTGACTAATTAAAACATGATTTAAGCTAAAACATGGTTAAAAACACAAGCAAAAACAAATTCAGTTACATAGATGATTAAAAACAATAATGTTTGAAAAGATCCTAAGGAAAGCCACATTTTAAATGAGGCCAGATTCAACATGACAGGAAGATTTTTTTAACAGTGGAGGTGCAACGCTCTCGCTGCAGCGATCCTGTCGAGTTTTACATCTGGGTCTTGGGACTACAGGCAGAGTTTGGTTTATGGACCTGAGGGCTCGAGTTTGAGTACGTGGCTTTAATGATTCAGCAATATAAAAATAGGCCTGACCATGCAGGGCCCTGAAAGCTAAAGTCAGGAGTCTGAAATAAATAGTAAAATGATCAGGTAACCAATGCTAAGGTAGTAAAACATGACCGATGTGAGTTCCTCCATATTGTTTCCCTTGGACCTTCTGCCACAGAGTTCAGGACCAACGGGAGGCGTTACAGGGCTTTCCGCTTTGGCTGATGCATGTGAAAAGTGCATCACAGCAATCTAGATAAGAGGAAATAAAAGCATAAATAAGCATATCAAGTTCCTGTTTGGATGCCAATCTCCTGACGTTGTTGATATTTGGCAAATGATTAAAACCGTTTCGGACAGGCTAAGATCCGTATGTGTGATTTAATGGCCACATTCAAAAGTTAGATCTGTTGCCTGGTCAGAAGAACCATGTAGGGGCGGGCGATACGGACTTTAAATTATATGCTGATATAATGATAAAAATGATTTTAGAGACTTGGACAACTTTATTTGTCATTTTGTATGCACTCTGTGCATACAGAACGAAATTTCATTTGCATACAGCTTGAAAATTACAGTGAATTGCAGTAGCTTACAGGATAAAGTAAATTACAGGATAACATTTACAGGGTAGAATGTACAGGATAAAGTGCAGCAGTGATTTAACAGTACAACAATTGAAATGTAAACAATGCAGGAGAAAAAGACTGTGTGCAACTTTTAGGTAACTTTGTGGCTACGACGTCATGTCAGACAAATATTGTCCTTAAAAAACACATTTAATAATGAAACACATTAAAACAAAGATCTAAATATATTTTATCAGCACACAAGTTACAAAAAAAAAACACTTCTATTTCTTAACAGGAACAGCATTTAATTATATTTTTGTATTTATTGGCATTTCTGAAGGAACAGACAGTGGAGAAAACTGCCACAATAACGATCCTGGCAACACTGGCAGTTTTTGGGGTTTTCAGACGTTACTAATTGGAATTTATCATCTTCAAGAACCAAAATTCTTATCATGATAAACGTTTCCCGATGACGATAAAACAATGCAATAAAGGCCCAGTCGTAGAACCCTGCTGTGTTGAGGCCTGATGATCAGACACTATGTTTCAGAGTACAGTTTAAGACCGTCAGTCATCCGGGTCATGGTTACTACAACGTAAATCGAAGGCAACCGTACTTTCACTCTGCTCCTTTTAAAATAAATAATAATTCCAACACCTACCCAGGAGTCTTTGTCAATCCTGGAGGCTCACAGTGGAGCAACCTGGAGTTTGGGAGCGGCTGTTTTAAAGCACATGGAGGACAATCCCAGGAGCATTCCAAGTCAAATCAGCGCCACGCCCAACAGGCGTAGATTACGCAATCAGTGTCATTTGGTGGCGTTTGGCCCTCTGAAGGAATTGTGTATTAAATAGATTAGTTTGTGTGGTGCTCTGCTGTCAGGGCGTCGATTGTGATGGCTCGTTAGTTGCTGGATGTTAACGTGAAGGATTAACGGCTGTTATATGTTCTTTGTTTTCATCGTTTTTGGGTATTTTTCCGAGGCAGAAAGACGAACCAGAGCCTCCAAAGTCCTTACATAGATACGCTCATTGTGGGATTCTCCATTTGTAATTGATGCCTAGGGGTGCGTGCCATATGTTTTATTAAAAGGAGAATAAATGCATGAATATGCGACCAAACTGTGTAATCACATAATAGCTGTGTTAACCGATCTGGGTATTGCTGAATATTTTGTAGGTTTTGATTGTCTGTAATTGTGCTCTGGTGATTGAACTTCAGTTAATGGTGGTTTGTGCGCTTCCAGGACCAAGCTTGGAGTAGAAGCTGCCAGGCGATGGGTTCTGCAGTTTGAGCGTAAAGAAGCACAGCTTGTTAGCGCTACACAGACAGGGGCCTAGTGCTGCTGTTGTCGATTTGCTATGAATTTAGTTTGGTTATCTGACGAATTTTGGGTTTCTTTTCCCTCAGATTTGTTGTTTTTGTACATTTACAATGTGCCTTCGCTTGCTAGGAAGAAAAAATAAAATTAAGCACCAGCTGGAGTAGGATGTCTGTGAGTCCTCCTTCCAGTTCTTGGCCAAACCCTACACTTTGCATCTAATTGTGCCAAAAAAGATTCTGAGTCTACATCTAAGAATAGTGGTGGCAGGTGACCAACTAAGACCGTAGCAACGGGTCAAGAAGGTGAGCAAAGCGCTGGCACAAAACCACGTGAACAAGTAAAGTTCGGAAAAGACTTACCGTATTTTTCAAACTATAAGGCGCACTTAAGACCCATAAATCTCAAAAAATTGATGGAGCGCCTTATATATGATTAAAGTTGTGCTTACTGACTGATTTTATGCCGTACAATACGTTCAAAAATCTGTTAAAATGTGTAAGTACGACTTTGGTTAGCAACAAAGCCGCTCTGCTCAATGGATATTAGGGGCATTACGGTACACTGTGTCACTACCTGATAGGACCCCTGAGCTGTCTACAAGACTGCCTGACTGTAATGTCTAAACTAGAAGTGCATTCATGTAAGGCAGCCTGGAGTACGCGCTAGCAACAATAAACCTAGTAACTTAATTCTATATAAAAGTTACGTTTATTTTGGCCTTATGTTAGAAACAGGGTAGTGTAGTTCAACTACTCTGTCCTCCTGATAGAGACGGATAGAGAGCTGTGGATGTGGAGGAGTGATATTACACACTTGGGGAGAATATTTAATGCGCCTTATGGTCTGAAAAATACAGTAACTGGTGAGTTTAAATTTGCAGATGTGTTTTCTATACAACTGAATGATTGCATTATTACGTATTAAGAAGAACTGTTGACACTGCACCAGAAGTATGACTTAGTTCTTTATGAAAAGTGGTAGGAACAAATTTATTTTAATCAAAGCAGAAGTTAATATTCACACCCACCCTATTAATTAACACTTTAAAACCATTCCTTATTAAACCAGTGAAACTAAACGAATGACATGAAGCTTGTTTCTGTTTAAAAACAGAAAGTAGAGAAAAAAATGCACTTTTTATGTGGAAGAGAACAGAGTGTGGTGTTAATGACGTAACTAATAAATAGACAAATAACTGAAAAACATTAATATCACGTTGCCTTATTGAAAAAGTTGCTTCTGGCTGGCATGTATTTATTTATTTTTTGCAAGTGAATAAACTTTGTTGTAGTTTACTGTTTTATTAATGTACATTCACTCTATGTTCATGGTGTTCTTCGATAAATATTTAAAGAGGACAAATAGAAAAAAAGTAAGGATGTGTCTTTAAGTTCAACATAGAACTGGATTATGGATTCTTTTCCTGGAGTAACATGAGTTGTGGTTTTTGAGACGGTAAAACATCAGGGAAGTCTTACTTCCTTTCTGCAATCATTCTGTGAAATTTAAACATTGACAACAGGGACGGTGTTGAGTTTGAAGCTCGGCAAACTAAACAAGGTGGTTCCTGTAATAATGCAAAACCATGTCTTTGTCACGGTGAGACACTCCGACAACAGGCAAGCTGAGATGCTTGAGATGAAAGACGCAGATGATTTGGCAGTTTGCTCCTAGTTGGCCAACCTGGCTAATTGTTAAGCTGACATTAATAGAAAATCTTTTTTAAGCTCTGCATCCTGTAGGGTAACCATGTGAGTTTAAAGTTAAGCAAACAGAGTAAAACCTCAGACCCACCATGCCGTGGTACAGGCAGGTCTGGTGCAGATATATAATAGCTTGCTGATCTGTGTCAGCGGTTCTGCTGCTGTGTGTTGAGTTTCTGCCTCAGACTGTTTACCTCCCGGCCTTTCAGTATCCTCCATTTATACTCAACAGTTTCTAAGTATAGCTTTACTTGTGTTGCCTTTGCATGGTAACTGTTTAATGAAGTTCTTTCAGCAGAAAGTTTTAATCACTTCACAGCATTATGATTGTTTCTGTTATCATCTGGTCTTCCTTGACATTAAAGACTCCGTTCCTCAGCCATATCAGTCTTGTTGTAGCTCGTTCATAGTGGGGGTGTGACTTTAGAATTTTTTATTTATTTTTTTCGGAACAAGATTTCTTTACTTCAGTTTTCTGCCTTGAGAGACATGAGAGTTTTAACCGGGGTGGATCGATGCAGCTCAAAGGAGGAGCGCAGCCCATTAAGCGGGTACCGTGATGTGTATCAAGCTAATAACAGCTAGCGTTAATAACAAGCTAATAAAATTTAGCGTTAATAACAAGCTAATAACAGCTAGCGTTAATAACAAGCTAATAACGGCTAGTGTTAATGACGAGCTAATAACAGCGAGCATTAATGATGAGCTAATAACAGCGAGCGTTAATGACGAGCTAATAACAGCTGGTCTTAATGACGAGCTAATAACAGCTGGTGTTAATGACAAGCTAATAACAGCCGGCGTTAACGACGAGCTAATAACAGCCAGCGTTAATGACGAGCTAACAATACCCAGCGTTAATGACGAGCTAATAACAGCGAGCGTTAATGACGAGCTAATAACAGCTAGCGTTAATGACGAGCTAATAACAGCTAGCGTTAATGACGAGCTAATAACAGCTGGTGTTAATGACGAGCTAATAACAGCCGGCGTTATTGACGAGCTAATAACAGCCAGGGTTAACGACGAGCTAATAACAGCCAGCGTTAATGACGAGCTAACAATACCCAGCGTTAATGACGAGCTAATAACAGCGAGCGTTAATGACGAGCTAATAACAGCTGGTGTTAATGATGAGCTAATAACAGCTGATGTTAATGACGAGCTAATAACAGCTGAGCGTTAATAACGAGCTAATAACAGCTAGCGTTAATAACAAGCTAATAACAGCTAGCGTTAATGACGAGCTAATAACAGTGTTAATACCGAGCTAATAACAGCTAGCGTTAATGACGAGCTAATAACAGCTAGCGTAAATGACAAGCTAATAACTCTGCTAATAGAGAGCTAATAACAGCAAGCGTTAATGACGAGCTAATAACAGCTAGCGTTAATGACGAGCTAATAAAAGCTAGCGTTAATGACAAGCTAATAACAGCTAGCGTTAGTTTACATTGACCAGGAGGTTTTCTCCCAGACGGGAACTTCACTGACCGTTTTATTTTGCTCTCAAACATTGACGCATTTAACTTTTTTTCTCCTTCCCTTCTTTTCGGTCTCTTTCTTTACATTCTGCCATCTTTGTTTTCCAGGGCTTTGACCCCCCCCATCAGAGTGACACCAGGACCATTTATGTAGCAAACCGTTTCCCCCAGCATGGCCACTACATACCACAGCGCTTTGCAGACAACAGAATCATCTCGTCCAAGGTATTAAAATGTGTTTAAGCAATAATTATTCAATGTGATCACTACGCTTTGGGGTATTTATTGGCTTTAGTGGTGAACGTGAGCAATAAAATGTAATTGAAGATAAACAATTATGCTTAGCTGTAAAAGCCATGGAGGAAGACAACTTTGACAAAGCTATTTCATCTCTGTAAAGGTGATCTGTCAGATTCCTTTGGTCCTGTGCAAATCTAAGCCAGATGAGCTGTGTGTCCATGTTCACCAACGTAGTGAGAAGTGTTAGTGCAGATTAGTATAAAGCAGCCTCTTTGTTTGTTTTAGTCCAGCTTCCCTTTGTCACTGTTAGGAAAGCAGTAGTGGTTTATTGTAGTTTTTTTTTAAAGCCACAAACAGAATAAATGTATAAAAAAGAATTATTCCACTTTAAGTAGGTTTGAGGAAATCTGATAAGAACTATATTATTCTGCCTAGGGAGGGACAGCAGGTATTGCTGAAAAAATTAGTGACTTGGGGGGAAAAATGAAACTTCACAGCTGATTTCTGGCACAAACAAAAGCCTTTTGTGCCAGAAAGAGAATTATTAGGTCAATTTGAAAGAATGGTTTGGTCCAAACTGGCTTCTTGTTTCCAACACACAGGGATGACTGTGATTAAACAATCCTGAGTAGTGGTGAGGATTACGTATAAAATGTTGCATAGAAATAACACAGACCAGTTTCTGGTGTCTTTGTCCTGATTTATTGACATTTTCCATCTTAACAAAATCGGGGAAATGTTTTGAGACCAAAGTAATGGCAGCCAGTGAGCGGTGACTAAGACAGGCAATAGGTGCTGTGCTAAACTGGTTATACAGTATAATACTTTCATAATGCTCATATAGCTGTGTATTTGTGTTTATGTTCATTTTTCTGGTGTAGTTGATCATAATGAGCTTATTGGATCATACAAAGCAGCTGTTTTTCCAACATCTGTGAACCTTTTTATTCTTTCTCTCCAGTACACAGTTTGGAACTTCGTCCCTAAGAATCTGTTTGAGCAGTTTCGCAGGATAGCGAACTTCTATTTCCTCATCATCTTCCTGGTGCAGGTAATGTCACACTGGAGCACAGATAAAGAAGTCGGTTCTGCGAGTGCGTGTTTCTCAGCTGGTCATGAGTCGCGTGTGACCTCAGCTTCCCTGCTTCACATGCTAACGTGTCTCTGTGTTCTTAGTAATGTGTGTGTGTGTTGTCAAAGCGTCACGCCTTCAGGATTCATCAGTCAGCCTGCGCAGAAGATGGATTTGGCGTTCAGATTTTTCCGCCATGCCCAGATGTATTTGGCACCGTGTAGTGAAGCAAAAGCAGTCAACCTGACTTTGAATGGAGGTTGTCAGTGAGTCTGAAGACGGCTTTTTTGGGTTAGGCTTTTTTTTGTCTCCTGTTGAGATTTTTGAAGGAGATATTTTCTTAAACAGACAGTTTGATCCTTTTAGGTTAAGGTTATCTCCAATTAGGGCTGGACGATAGTTCAATAACAATATATATCGATCGATAGATGTATATTGATGATAGAAAAAAGGGTAGATAAAAAGTTCAACAGAATAAAAGTTTTCATTCCTTTTGCATTCTATGTTAATATTACAGTTATTACATCCTCCCAACCAATCACAACGCAGACCCAGGAACCAAGCTCCGCACCTTCAAAGAGTTCAGAGAGCACACTTTCTTTTTTAAAAACTTACAGTTTTAGTAAAAAGTTGGTTGAATAAAATGTTGAGTTTGAATTCAGTGTTTGTGTCTGTATCTAAAAATAGATCGCTAAGCAGCAGCATAAAATGCTCAATGCTGCACTTTAAATATATGTTTCTAATTCTCAATATCGATCAATATGATTTCTATTTTATCGATATGCTTTTTTTTTATATCGTCCAGCCTTATCTCCAATGGATTCCTTGATACTCAGCGTGTCAGAGTTGTGCTTTGCCTCTGGAACAAATTAAAACTCAGTCAGGGTGCATTTTATTCAAGCTCTACTTTAGATGTTTAGTTTGCTGTTCAAATTCTTGTGGAAGCTTATTTGCTGGTTCTTATTAGCGTTGTAAAGTTTCTGTGTACATGAAAAGTATGTAAACTGATATTTTAGAAATCTTCTTTCACACAAAACAAGCTGTTTAATCTACTGTCTATTTAGGGAGTCTTTGTTTTCCATGTTTTTCTGAATGAACGTCTATTTCTTCCTTAAAGTGCGTCTGTTGAGCAGTAGAACGTCGTGAAATAGTTAGAATAGGAATTAGCTGCATACTAAAAACGCAGGCCCCATCGGGATCTGTTTCGTATATATCAGTTTGTTTAAACTCCAAGTAAGCTTTAATTTCTGAAGCTTTCAGGAAATCAACATTTTCATTTGGATTTGAATACTTTTTAAGTCGTTATATTTCAAATTGTGCTATAGGCATGTAATTCTACTGGTGGGCAATAAGAGGATCTTGGATTATGAAAGATTAGAAAATGATGACATGGTGCCAAAACACAGACGTCCATATATTTAGGTTATGTGTAATGAAATAGAATGAAATGGATTAGTGATCCTATCCCTTAGTGTCAGTTGATAGGAGGTTTAGTCCCACCTGTCAATAAAAAGGGTCATTATCAAAGTAGAAGCTTGTGGTGGCCTAGAGTATATTTAGCAGGGAGTTCCCTGGTTTAAATCCCACAGACTGCCTCTCTGGGTCCCTGAGCCAGACCCTTAGCCCCAGAAAGCTCCCCGGGCGCCGCACAGTGGCAGCCCGCTGCTCCCTGAACGATGGGTTAAATGCAGAGGACGGCTGTCACTGGGGTGTACAAAGTTGCAGCGACCAAAAAAAAAGATGATCTTTGCAACCTCATTGTTACTAAACATACTGATGGTACTGGTTGCAGAAGGTTCCAGTCAGCACTGTTTGCACCATAATCCAGAAGTGGAAAGAACATCGTTACACCATAAACCGGCTGCGACGCGGTGCTCCCTGCAAGATTTCAGTAATAATAATAATTATCAGAAGAGTCGTCCAAGTACTGCATTAGCAGGTAGCATTGTTAAAAAAAAAAAAAAAAAAAACGTTAAGCAATTTATTCACAAGCTATGGTCTGATTGGACACTCATCGTTATAACACTTCCTTACTGAACACAAAGCATGTTTAAGTGTGTTCAAAGTCTGCAGAACCTGTGAAATACTGGAGGAACACTGTCTGGTCAGGCGAGACCAGAATTGAACTATTTGGATGCCACGGTGTGCATCATGTTTGGAGGTCAAAGGGCGCCGTCTATCGCCACAGAAACACCGGAGGGACCGAGTTTAAACTGCAGGCAGACTTGGTGTCACTGAAAGGATGAATGGACGAAAGTACCGAGACATTCTTGATAAATATCTGCTGCCATCTATCAGGGTGATGGACTTTTCTACAAGATGGGGACATACAGTACACTGCAAAATAGGAACTAAAAGTAAATTTTTTCTTGAAATGAGTGTATCTGTCCTTGATTCGAGCAGATAAATAAGATGATCTGCTAATGAAATAAGACTTGTGCACCTAAAATAGGAACAAGTGCATTATGTCTAATTTTAGGGGTAAAAATGCTCATTCCATTGGCAGATCATCTTATTTATCTGCTCAAGTTAAGGACAAATACACTAATTCAAAGAAAGTTTTACTTTACTTTCCAACCCTGCAGAAAATCTCTGGAACCAACTAAAGCCCAGGGTTTGTAGAAGGAGCCCTCAGAACCTTCAGGACCTAAAGACAGTTTGTGTGAAGGACCGACCAAACTAGCTCCTCCGTACAGGAGTCGTCTTAAAGTTGTCGTCACCAAAGAAAGCTTTTCAACATGGCATTAAATACATTTCAGCAAGTGTGCTCAGCACTTTTAGCCTGTGCCGTTTCATTTTTGTAACTCATAAGTTAATATGTGGACCTCTGTGGTTTGATTTCTTTAAGTGGATAATTGGAGGAGTAGTTCCTAAACATCTGGTGAGACTTATTTGTAAATTGCACCTTTATAAATGTATGTATAATCCGTTGAATACTTATTTTACACCTTGAATGTATTTTTAATGTCAAGTACAATAATGGACATGTGTGCAATATTTAAAAAAAAAATACATTGTATAGACCCATAAATGTTATTACCTTCTGTATAGACAGAAGGTAATAATTCAAGTGCCTGGTCTTTCTGGGGAAAAAAACAAAACTAATTTATTTACACTTGTGCATCCAGGAATTGCAAATTATGACAAAAAAAACCTAAAAAGAAAATACTATACAGTTCCTCAAAACTATCATAAGAACTCAGATCTGAGAAACCATTTATGTAGAACCACATGCTTTCAGTCTGGCTCAGGGCCTGCCGTATATTTCAGTAGCCCTCGCTGTTTGGGCTTCCTGTTTTTCATCACACCCTTATGCAGCAGTACGGACAAATTAATGCCAACCAGAGCTTCACAGCTCACAGCCAGAACACCACCATCACCTGGATGTTCAGGTGAAACTTTGCAAACCTTCCGCTCCAGATAAGGTTGAATGGTCACACTGCAAAAAGGGAACTACAAGTATGTAAAATGCATTTGTCCTTGATTTGAGCACATAAATAAGATTATCTGCCAATGGAATGACCCTAAAATAAGATAATTAGATATACTGTGTTTGAAATAAGACAATGGAGATGAATTGTTCCCGTTTTAAATGCAGAAATCTCATTCCATTGGCAGATAGTCTTATTTATCTGCTCAAATCAAGGACAAATGCACTAATTTCAAGAACATTTTACATTCTTTTAATCATGTAATCATGCTTTTCTTTCTGTTTTTTTTTTATTATTATTATTACAGCATAAGTCGTCGGGTCAGTTCTACAGTTTAGTGAATAGAAGCGTTGACTCAGCCGTGATCTATTAGGAGTTGGATGATTTTGTCAAAGCGTGTGTGTGTGTGTGTGTGTGTGTGTGTGTGTGTGTGTGTGTGTGACTGCTTCTGCTGTAGTGACGGTTGACACTGGAGGGAAGTTTGTAGAGATTTCCTGTTTGAAACCGCCTCTGAAAGGTTCCTCCCACCTATACGCAGATGTGAGCGTCTCACCGCTCTGTTGACACCTCTCCGCCTGTCGTCTGTACGTCTCTCTCTGCAGTTAATGATAGACACTCCAACTTCCCCAATCACCAGTGGGCTCCCTCTCTTCTTTGTGATCACGGTTACGGCTATTAAACAGGTGAGGACACGAGTAGACAATAGCTTCCTCTCACTTGTGCTGAAAATGTGGAACAATCACCACGCTGCTGTTTAGCCATATTTAAGTTCAAATCATCTCATGGAGATCAACTCCAAATTATATTTACATTGAGGCTAACCTAATAAAATTTGTTTTGCACTCGTTAATAAAACGTATTCAGCTATATGGCGTCTGTACGTTTTTAAAAGGTTTAAATTAAATGTTTCTTCCCAGGGCTACGAGGACTGGCTGAGGCACAAAGCGGACAATGAGGTCAACGGAGCGCCGGTGTATGTGGTCCGCAGTGGGAGTCTGGTGCAGACGAGATCTAAAAATATCAGGGTAAGACCGCAAAACTGCATTATGAGGAACCTTTGTTTTGCCATTTATTGCAGTTCAGAAATCTTCTCCTTCATCAAAAACCACTTTGTAAAGAGGAGATCATTATAATCCATCATCCTAACCTCCTAAAAGAACCCATTCGCACCATGAAGTAGTTTTGATGTTACCCTTACGCTGGCTCTGAGAACCGCATAGTGCATCCAAATCCTCTGAAGTCGCCGTTTGCAGAAACTAATTTGTGTGGCTGTTGCCCAACGATCCGTGTTTGATTTAGCTCAAAAAGGCGAACGAAGCTCACAGCTCAGAGGCTTCCTGCCCAAAACAATCAAATGGTTTATTATGTTCTCACATAGATATCCAAATCATCTCTTCCAGTAAAGCCTTCGTCATAATGCTGCAGCTTTTAACTTCTTACACACATAATTCACAACAAAGCATCAGCAACAGTTTGGGCTTTCCAGACGAAATGTATTCATTTGAAAATGAGCCGTTGTACTTTGACGGTTTGTCAGAAACGACTTTCACACTGCAAAAGGGGAACTAGAAGTAGGTAAAATTTTCTTGAAATTTGTGTATTTTTCCTTGATTAGAGCTGGTAAATCAGACTATTTGCCAATGGAATAAGATTTTTACACTTAAAATGAGGACAATTCATCTCCATCATCTTATTTCAAGTGCAGGATGTCTAATTATCTTATTTTAGGGGTAGAAATTCTCATTCCATTGGCAAATAGTCTTATTTAGCTGCTCAAATCAAGGACAAATATACATATTTTAAGAAAATTGTACTAATTTTCAGTTGCATTTTTGCAGTGCAGCAGCATTAAATCGTAGTAAGTTATTGATTTTTGTGATGCTTCATTTTGCTACTCCAATATGTTTTCTAACAGCACGGCGTAACATCTAAAACCTTTCTGAGCAGAAATCTGAGTATCGTCTTCGTCTGTTTCTTGTTTTCTTCACCTCCATCCGCTCAGGTCGGGGACATCGTCCGTGTCGCCAAGGATGAGACGTTCCCCGCCGACCTGGTCTTGCTGTCGTCGGACCGTGCAGATGGCACCTGTCACATCACCACCGCCAGCCTCGACGGAGAGACCAACCTTAAGGTTCGTCGGTAGCCTGTAATCAAATTAACGTCTTTGCATGCGTGCCCCTGCATTCTCAAGTGCAGGTAACATTCAAATGAATAGTTTCCATCTTTAAAAAAAAAAAAAAAACATGGTTCTGTTTTTTTCAAACCGGCTCCAGCTTCTGTTTTGTGTCTGCCGCTCTGACACCTTGTTCTTTGAACCCATCTTTCCTTTTCTTTTCTTAACTTTGATTAGATGCGTAATGATTGAGTTAACTTTGACCGCCACGTTTTATGTCGACACGTCTCAGATGATCGCGAGGCCTAAAGAACATTAGATAGTTTGAAAGAGGCCTATATTGCATTTTCGTTAGAATTTTTTTCAATATAATTCATTGTACATAGATGTGTCAGCATCTTTAGTTGTGCCTTTGTAGGATGAAGTCAAAGCTGCTGAACTTAAACCATGAGAAGAATACATGCCTGATTGACAATAAAGTGCACTGATGTTTAAGTCTTTGTTTGAACTGAGTTCAGCCTGTAAGAAATTGGAGTTTTATCACATTAAAAGGTTAATAAAATACCAGCAGTCTAACTGATAGCTTTTTATTATATAATTTGAACAAGTAGTGATTCTTTTTTTAGAGTATACTCACCTAAACAAATACAAAAATGACAGACATAATAGTTTTTACTTTACAAAAACAGTGACGTTTTTTCTGTCAACATACTTTTATAGTTATTTAAAAGCCCAGCATTAAACTCTGCTTTGCTTGCAGACCCATTTTTCGGTGCCAGAGACGTCAGTGTGCCAGTCGGTGTCCCAGCTGGAGGCCTTGAAGGCTGTGGTGGAGTGTCAGCAGCCGGAAGCTGACCTTTACAGGTATTCTCTTCTTTTATTAGGACAATCATAGCAAATACGAACTGTTTTACAAAGTTAACTGGATGGTTTTCACCAAAGCATGATCTTGAGTTTTAAAGAATAGAATAAAAGAAAACTGGAAAGAGTTACCGCCTGTCTAATGGATGCTGTGGTTAGAGGATTTCTTATTGTCAACAACAGCCGCCTTCCGTAATCTAACTTACCTGGGTGCTGTACCTTCACAATGGCTGTTTATACAGCACTTATTATATTAAGTGAAAATATTTGTGAAATTGTCCACCCATCATCTGCCGCTCACACGAGGTCGGGTCACGCAGGCAACAGGTCCAGGAGGCAACTCCAGACATCCTCCAGCTCATTCTGGGGGATCCCAAGTTGGTCCCAGGACAGACGGGACAGGGTTTCCTACATCTTATGTTTCCCGTTTTGTAATCCAGGGCGGGATCACCAGCATTTTTGTGCAAGGTGATTCATTTTGGGCGTGGGTCTCCGCTCTTGTCTCTGGCTGCCTGCAGGGCGAGGCAGAAGCCGTTAGGGTGTGCCTGTAAGACAGCGCTGAGGGAAGTTGGTTCAAGCTAGCTATCATTGCTGCCTCCGTATAGCGACTCCAGATTGATTGGGCTTTCACGTAAAGTTGCCATTAACGCAGGAAAAAGTCAATAAACATTCCTGCTAGTCACTTTTTGAAAGAAAGTCCCTAAATATAGCAACGAAGACGCTAAATGGGCATCACAGGACTGTCGTCTCTGCTTTTCCTTCCCTCCTGAGAGCAGCGCGCCGTGCGGTAGCTGCTAGCTAGCCGCTAGCTAGCTTCACAGCCAGACAGGAGTGAGCAGGCAGCGTTGTTGTTGTTTTTTTTTTAAATAAAGTATATTTTAATGTTTTATGATATTCAAATTCATTTCAAACTCTGATTATGCTTAGTATAAGTGCGCAAACATAGGCTATATATAATACAGGACGTATATATTTCATATGCTCTAGGTTGCTTTAATATATATTTTATTTTGCTGTGCGCCATGATCAATTACATGGAGCAGAAACCCTGCGGCATATACAGTGACTTCTGGGTTTTCCCCGGCGTCTCCTCCCAGTGGGATGTGGGATGACGTCATTATATGGCAAATCCACTCAAACAAACTACATTATGCCCGCGGCCTCCATTTGTTACAAATCGATTTTATTTTGTTAATTTATGGTTATTTTCCAGTAACTTAATCGAGGCATGAAAACTTTTAACATCTTTTTGGAATGCTTCTGTGGTAGTCAATTTAATCGGTAATTTTGCCGGACCAAAGTTACATCTTAAGAGAAATTTCCTTCCTCCAATTTTTTTTTTTCTAAGTTGTGAAGGAAAATAAACCATAAACTCTTTTAATTTTTAGTAAAAGTCTGCAGCTATTTTAATTTAATCACGGCATTTCTCACTTTAAAATCAATAACATTTATTTCTCCTTTTTACTATGTCGTTCTTTCTGATCACATGTTTTTTATTATTCCAGATGAAATTGTGATGAATTTGATTAATTTTTTATTGTAGCATTTGGTATATTTAAGATATATGCTGGATAAATTAATCTGGCTATCCCCTCCGTTTTTGTTAACAATATTCTTCCAAAAATTGAGCCAACTATCAAATATTTGTTGATTTTTTTTTTTTTTTTTTTTTTTTTTTTTTGTAAAATGGCTTGAATATTTGTTCTATCATTTCCAGTGTGGTCCTTTATACCTAAATATTTTACCTAATTTTTATCAATTAAAGTGGGTTGATTGTTTTGAATTGCTAAGATTTCACATTTTCTATGTTCATCTTTAAGCCTAAAGCTTTTGAGAAAAATGAAACCGCTAAATTAACTAAATAAAATTGATTTGTTACAAATGCAGACCGCGGACTCAATGTAGTTTGTTTGAGTGGTGTTGCCATAATGTGACGTCATCGGGAGGCGCAGGGACCATGGAGAATTTCTTCGTAAAATTTTCCGTTTACAAACCGCAGATGCCTGAACCACTTCAGCTTACTTCCTATTTGTAAAATTGTAAACATGCAAACTGTAATCAATGCGCTCAAATACAAGGAGCTAGTTCAGTTGCCTTTGGCAGAGAGCAAAATATTATTGGATAATTTTCTGTCCCTGCCTTTAGTGTTTTGGAGCCTTTTTAATGGTTTTGTACATGTATTTTAATTCTATATGTTGATCAAATAAATCCAGATGCTATATTTTTCCTCCGTCCTTTTTGCATTATTTCTGTCTGGTCATTTGTCAGAACAAAATTTAGTGATTGCATCCTGATGTCGATTACGTAATGCCAGGGACTAGAAAGATTTATTGTATGGAATTAAATGACCCAGCTTTGCTCAGCCATCAACTTCAATCTCATTTCTTCTGCCTCGCATTGACTTCTTTGGCTTTGTTTGAAATCAATGTGTTCATGGGAAAACGCAACAATTTTCCTGATTGTACATTTTTTATGGGATTTTCATGTAAGAATGTTTAGTATAAGTTCACTCTTGAAAAAGAGATTGTTAATCTCCATGAAGGCTTATTGAAAAATTACCAACTGATAGAAATATATTTGATTTTACTGTGGTAACAAAAACCTCTTTTAAAAAAGCCTTGTCTTTTTTTAAAATGTGTGGTTGGGCTTTGGCTTTTTAACCTGTTTTTAAATCTTGTTGTACTCTTGGGATTGCTTTTAACAATGAAAAGTGCTTTTAAAATACAGTTTATTTTATTTTTTATTTTTTTCTTGATTGGTTCAGGCAGCATATTGTTTGTTTAAAAAGCTTGAAGCTAGATCAGTTCAAATCATTTGAAAATAAACTTTGTCTTCCTATGTGAAATGGCTGTTTTTCAGGTTCTAAAAGTGCAAACAACAGCTTTGCTCAGACAAGCAGGGTTTACATCTTTTGCTTCAGTAGTTCCTGAGTGCTAAAATGTGTTTGGTATCTTCCAGATTTGTAGGACGCGTAACTATAACCCAGCATGAAGAGGAGATCGTCAGGTAAGTTTTATCTAGTTCCTCTCACTTAGTAGAGACGCAGGTTGTTATTGGCTCATTTTCTCCTTAAAAGGCTCTCAGATCAGCAGGTGAAAAGTCAGATTTTTTATTTTTCTCATCAGGTGCAGAAAACCAAGTTAAGCAATCTATACTGTTTTTTTTTTTTTTTTTTTTTTTTTTTTTTTTCAATAAAGTCACAGCAAACTGGTACATCCTGTTGTCAAAAAATTTTACTTTTGAAATGATGGAGAAACTAATCCAATCAATCTGTTTATTTACTTATTGTCATTTTATCGAACACAGTGAAAATGACTTGTTTTTAAGACATGCCTGAAGCAGGTTAAACACGTATTTACTAAAGAATAGCTGCGTTTAACAGTGGCGATGCAGCTTAGCACACCAAAGAATCAAGAAAGACGGACTAACGTGTTTTTTTATGTGGGTCTCATCTGGCTGGGCCCACGTTCAACATAAAGGTGAAAACATATTTAACTTGTGCTCATTTTAAACCAGTTTTATTTTTTTTTCATTGTTAGACCGCTGGGTCCAGAGAACCTGCTGCTGCGAGGAGCAAGGTTGAAAAATACCAAAGAGATTTTTGGTGAGTCAGAATAACAAATATGAAGAAAAAATACTCCTAAAAAAGACATTTACGCTAGAAGGAAAGATCTAGAAATGTATACTTTCTACATGAGGTTTCCCCTCTGTAAGAGCTAAAATGTATTTAAGCTCAGTTAACAAGTTTATTGGTCCCTTTTGGAATCTTTTGTCATCGGGGTTAATTTGTTTAACCAATTAAAAATCAATTATCTGTCAATGATGCATGAATTTTTTTTTCCATCATTAATTAATGAACTATATGTTGGAATAGCGCCAAAGATGATGTAACTCCTGGACTTACTGCGCTGTTGCAGGTGTGGCAGTTTACACTGGGATGGAGTCCAAGATGGCGCTCAACTATAAGTGCAAGTCCCAGAAACGCTCTGCGGTGGAGAAGTATGTAATTTATGGACGAGTGACACAAAAAAAAAAGCCTTTGTGTTGTTAATAAGTATCCGACTTCATGATGTTCTCCCTGCCAGGTCAATGAACACCTTCCTGATCATCTACCTGGTCATCCTGCTGTTTGAGGCCATCCTCAGCACCATTCTGAAGTACGCCTGGCAGGCTGAGGACAAATGGGACGAGCCGTTCTATAATCAGAAGACTGAACAGGAGAGAAACAGCAGTCCGGTTAGTCTGCTATGCTTCACTTACTGGAGGAGTTCCTTCATCGTGGCTTTCTGTTTTTTTGGTGTTAGCTTTGTGGAAACGCAGAAAAGAAATTTTTCAGTTTAGTTAATGTGATTCTTCTGTCTCTCTTTTTGCGTCTGAAATCTGTGCATTTTCCACTTGAATGTCATCAAAACACAACACACCTGTTTTCTTCATTACAGTTAAAACTCATTCTGATTAGATAATAATTGAACCTGCACACAGAGAAGCTGCCAGAGGGTCTCTGACGCTGTATTAGCGCTGGTCGATAATTTAATAACAATATATATCTGCCGATAGACGTATATCGATGATAGAAAAAGGGTCAATAAAAAGTTCAATAGAAAAACAGTTTAAAAGTTCCTTTTACATTCTAGCCATGTAGGTTAATATCACTTTCATTACATCCTCCCAACCAATCACAACGCAGACCCAGGAACCAAGCTCCGCCCCCTTCAAAGAGTTCAGAGAGCACGCGTTCTTTTTTCTTTTTTAAAAACGTGCAGATTTGGTAAAAATTTGTGTGTTCTGTACCTAAAAATAAGTCAGTAAACAAAAGCATAAAATGGCCAGGGCTGCACATAAAATATATATTTTGAATATGTTGATAATTATCGATATCGATCAATATGATTTCTATTTTATCAATGTTGTTTTTTTTTCTATATCATCCAGCCCTACACTGTATACAAAGAGAGCCTATCGCTGGCACTAATCCTTAATTAGGAGACCAGTATTGTTTGACAAATCTCCTGATCTAGTAAAACCGTCTTATTGATGCCCATTTTGGTCTTGTTTCCATAAATACTTGTGATTTATTTTACTTGTTTCGTAAGATTTGTTTCCCATTTGACCATTTCATAAAGCTGACTTTTGATGCCGTTGTCTCATAATGTGTAATTGAGTTGCTAATAGGAATGAATTACTCAGTGCTGAGGACTCATCGCTCTGTGTGGCTAAGATTTATAAAATCTAGACGTCCTTGCTGTTTTGATTTCTTTCTTTCACTGTGTTGTTTTTATTCGTGTTTTTTGTAATAAATGTCCTTTTTTTTTTTTTCCTCATCTTTCTTCAGATCCTTAAGTTCATTTCAGACTTCTTGGCATTCCTGGTGCTGTATAACTTTATCATCCCCATCTCACTCTACGTTACTGTGGAGATGCAGAAGTTTCTGGGCTCCTTTTTCATTGGCTGGGATTTAGACCTGTACCATGAGGAAAGTGACCAGAAAGCTCAGGTCAACACGTCTGATCTGAATGAAGAGTTGGGCCAGGTATGGAACAGGAGTGAAGAAACATCTGCAGCCGAATGGTTTTTATAAAGATTCAGGATGTTTCGGTCCCGGAATTTGAATATCTGCTGATGCGGATATTTTCCTCTTCAGAACTCTTTTACTTAAACATTTAGTGTTTTAATCCATGTTCTGTATAAGCGGATATGAATGAACCACGCAGACCCGTGCTATTACACTGCAAAAACAAAACAACAAATAAGTCAAATCTTCTTGAAATTAGTGTATTTGTCCTTAATTTGAGCAGGTAAATAAGGTGATTTGCCAATGGAATGAGATTTTTACACTTAAAATAGGGACAATTCATCCCCATTATCTCATTTAGAGTGCAACATACTTATTTTAGAGGTCAAAATACTCATTCCATTGGCAGATCATCTTATTTATGTGCTCAAATCAAGGACAAATGCACTAATTTCAAGATGATTTTACTTATTTTTAGTTTCCGTTTTTGCAGTGTATACTGCTGCACTTTGTCGATTTTATCAATTTAATTTCAGAATGTTTCTGGTTTAACAACGTGCCACATAGCTGCTAGAAAACAAAGAGCGTTACCTCTTTACGGCAAACGTCAACGTGCCGTTCTTCCATAAAAGGCCATTATGGTTCATGCTCTGTTTCTGCACTAATCGATCCTCCACTTTAATTTCTGCTCCGTGTGTGTTTTTTTTTTTTTTTTCATTGACAGGTCGAGTACGTGTTCACAGACAAGACAGGCACGCTAACCGAAAATGAGATGCAGTTCCGGGAGTGTTCGATAAATGGCGTCAAGTACCGGGAAATGAACGGCAAGCTGGTACCAGAGGGGATGACCGAAGACTCGCCAGATGGTTCATCACCTCGCCTGGTAATGCAGACGATTGCAGTTACTGTGACGTTGAACACAATGATTACGACCGTCTTTAAAGATTAAGTATGCAAAAAGATCACGGCCGAATTTTCCTCTGCTCTGTTACAGCTTTGAGTGTCCGAATCTCTCAGTGCCTCACTCAATTTTCAGTCAATTACAATATTAATGAAAAGTTTATTTAGTTTAGTAACTTCATTTAATAAGTAAATCACATTATGTAGATTAATTACACGCAGACTGATGTTTTAAAGCCTTTATTTCTCTTAATTGTGGTGATGTTCTGTTTACAGATAAGGAAAACACATTTTAAATTAGAGTATTATATCAGAGCAGTAAAAAAACATTTTAATACAGAAATGTGAGTTTGAACAGTGTGTTTAATACCTGCTTAAAGGTTATTCTCAAACGGTACTATTATAATCAGAACACAGTCAGATTTCTTCAGTGTGATCGCGTGATCCCCATACTGCAGGGAAAGAGTGTAAAAGTACTGATACACTGCAAAAAGGGAGCTACAAGTAAGTAAAATTATCTTGAAAAGAGTATATTTTTCATTGATTTGAGCAGCTAAACAAGACTATTTGCCAATGGAATGAGTATTTTTACCCCTAAAATAAGATTAATGGATATCCTGAACTTGAAATAAGATAGTGGAAATGAATTGTTCTTATTTGGCAGCTAGTCTTATTTACTTGCTCAAATCAAGGAAGAATACACTAATTTCGATAAAATTTTACTTTTGGCTCCCTTTTTGCAGTGTAAATGAATGAATGAATTTATTTCAGACAATTTAACAAATTTAACACATTTAACAAATATTAAATAAATCAATTTCAGAAAGTACCACATAATAATAAAAAATAATCAATTTAGGAAATTCTTCAACCAAGCACTACATAAAAAAGTAATTGATAAACATTAAATTAAATTTTCTGTTCCAGTTCAATTAAATCATTTGAACATAAATAGAGATGAGATAAACAAAATTTTCCTATAAATAAAATATATCAGGTATATTTACCCTGATTTCTGACATTGATTAGTGATTAAAGAAAGTTGTCTGAAAAGGGGTATGAAGAAGTAAAACTTATTTTTCATACCCCTACTCCCTCTAATTTCACTTAAAGTAACTTCCTATTAACCAACAATGTATTGATCCAAAATTCACAAAAAATATAAACAATTATATTTATACACATATACATATATGAATATATGCATATACACATATGAATATATGCATCTACATACATACACATAAATGCACACGTGCATATCAACATACATACACATACACAGTGCTCAGATATATCATTCATCTCTCCTCATTACAATACCTGTTGAAAAACATCAGTTTAAGCCTTTTTTTAAACAGGCTCATGGATGGACATTGCTTCAGCTCTTTCTGGAGTTTATTCCAGACCTTTACACCACAGACTGAAAGGCACTTTCTCTTCATGGTGGTTCGAACCCTCAAAATTCTGAAGTTAAGATTTTCCCTGAAGTCATATCCCCCTAACCTGACAACAGCCAGCTGCATGTATCGCTCCGCCTAGCTCCACTCACATACATCTGGGACATGGCTCATTGAAAGTGATTTCCCCAACCAAATTTTTGGTCTGGCCAATCAGGACGCAGGGCGGGTGTTTCCTGGATGTGACGTAGTGGAGAAGTGACCAACAACAACAACAATGGCGGCTCGCATCGAGGAAGCAAGTGTTAGCATTGATGCTGCTATTTCTTCTGTGTTGTCCAATCTATCTGATATTGTTTCATTAAAAGAACATCAGAGAACGGCTCTGAAGGCTTTTGTTGGTGGAAACCATGTTTTCGCCCTTCTCCCGACCGGATTTGGCAAGTTTTGTTTTCCGGGGCGCGGACGCGCAACGCCGACGCGCCCCGGAGCGGTTAGCGGTTAGCGCGAACCATATTGGGAGGCCTTTAGTCCTCGACGCGGTCCGCCCGGGATCGACTCCGACCCGCGGCGCTTTGCCGCCTGTCTTCCCCCCTCTTCCTGTCAGCTCACTGTCAATAAAAGGTGTGCCACTACAGTGTTTCCCGCCGGAATTTGCTTATGCGAGGCGGACTGACTCGCGGAGTGGGGGGTGGACGACACGTTTTCCGCGGACCGGCTCGCGGGGGGGGACACGTTTTCCGCGGCCGCCTCGCCAAGATAGCGCTGCGGGAAACCCTGCACTACAGCCGCAAACACATATAAAAAAAAAAAAAAGGGTTTTTTTTCCTGCGTCGGTCTCATCAGCGTCACGGGTTAGCTTCGGTGTGAGTGGTTGAAATAGCACGTCCATAAAGATGACAGACAAGTGGCTTATCCAATCATATGCAAGGAGTTTTGATAAGGCCCAGCCTTCAGTAAAGGCAATTGCTATGGAGAGGTCCCAGATGGATGTGAGTGAAGCTAGGCGGAGCGAGACATACAGCTGGCTGTTGTCAGGTTAATATCCCCCCTCTCTATCAGTGAACAGCTTTTGAATATTATCCGGTAGTTGTTTATTTCTAGCTTTGTACATCAGCTGAGCTGTTTGAAATTCTACCAGATCGGGGAGTTTGAGGAGGCAGGACTTTATAAATAGTGTGTTAGTATGGTCATGGAATCCTGCCTTGTGAATCATTCTAATGGCCCTTTTTTGTAACGTGCATAATGGCCGCAGTGAGGTTTTATAGGTGTTACCCCATATGTCCACACAGTAACTCAAGTAAGGTAAGATAAGTGAGCAATACAGAATATAAAGAGCAGCATAATTTAGAAAATGTTTTGCTTTGCTGAGAACAGCAATACTTCTAGATATTTTTGTTTGAATGTATTTTATATGAGGTTTCCAGCAAATCCTATCGTCTATCATTACTCCCAAAAATTTAATTTCCTTAACTCTCTCTACTGTCTTATTGTCTATTAGGATATGTACATTTGTTTTGCTTTTGCAGTTTCCAAACAATATAAACTTGGTTTTAACCAAATTTAATGATAATTTGTTAATATCAAACCATACCTTAAGGTGACGTAACTCTAAGTTGATATCAACTACAAGCTGATCCAAATTATCACCTGTACAAAAAATATTAGTATCATCTGCAAACAAAACAAACTTAAGTATTTTCGAAACTTTGCAGATGTCATTTATATATAGAATAAACAATTTTGGCCCCAATACTGACCCCTGGTCAGTATTGGGGTCAGTATAAATATTTTGAGGTCAGTATAAATATTTGAGATGGGCAGTTTAGAAACAAAGACTGCAAGGAGACGCATAAAGTTCCTTCTATGAAAGTAAAACAGCCTAAAATAATAGCAGTGCTGCAGCAGTGCTTTAGTTATGTTCAGATCAAATCAGTGTTAAGGAGCCGACTTCAGGTTAAACGTTGACAAACTAATGAACTAGTGTCGGCTCTGTGAGCTTCTCTTGTTTTGTTTCCTCTTTTAAAGGGAGTGATTCCCGCTGTTGCAAATGGCTCAACTTTCTTTTTAACATAAGTTTAATGTACTGACGTTTCACCTAAAAACTTTCCTCATACCGACTAATTAGCCGTTTCCTGCCTTTTGATGCCGCTGCTGTTTGATTCAGTGTAGGCGCTGCTGGGAGCCTTAAGTTCGTCTGAGATGTTGCTCTATAACTTTACGCCTAGGAAAAAAGCTGAAGCCGTATAAATAACTAAAGTTCAACATAACATGCTAATCAATATCAAACCGCTGTAGCTGTGGAGTCACAAGAAGCTGTAAATGTGGATGTCAGAATGCTTATTTCTTTGGAAAAGTTTGTTTAAGCTCCATCTTCCTGGCCTATACTTTTGGTACAGGTTAGCAATGTCATTTTTTTAAATGTATGGAGAAAACCAGGCAGTGCATCAGTTGAAGCCGAACCGGGGGGGGGGAATTGGTGCATTTGCATACAATACATTTGCTTATGCAGAGTCTGGCTCCCCGTCCTTATGGATGTATTCGTACTGCAACAGAAAAGATTTGCTTGTTCTACACAGAGGTTTCAGAAGAAGACGTGAAATTGCTTCATCTCTCCTTCCTCCCTGTTGTTTCTACCCAGATGGGGGAGGAGATATTGTTCCTCAAGGCCGTGTCGCTGTGTCACACAGTTCAGATCAGCTACGACCAGCCCGACTCGCTGCTGGGAGGGGATCCCTTCTCCCACGCCAACGGCTTCTCCTCCAACCACATGGAGTACTACGCCTCCTCGCCTGACGAAAAGGCTTTGGTCGAGGCAACAAAGAGGTAAAGCGTTACGTCTTAATGCATCTCCATGTCATCTGTTGCTTAAAATGTGTTGTGAAAATATCAAAACATAACCTGTCCACGGGTTTATTACTGTGATGCATGTGAAAACTGTGTAGTTTAATTGGATTAATGAGCAGTACGTCAATTTCTTTGGGGCGGTGCCAAAAATGCAGGAAAAAACAACTCTTAATGAGGCAATAATGCTTTTTAGGTTGTTCTTATTCTTTGAGCTAAACAGAAGAGCTTCAGCTGTCCTTTTGATGAACAAAAATCAAACATACACTGCAAAAACAGAACTAGAAATAAGTAAAATGTTCTTAAAATAAGTGCATTTGTCCTTGATTTGTTCAGGTAAATAAGACTATTTGCCAATAGAATAAGATTTTTGCACTTAAAATAAGAACAATTCATCTCCATCATCTTATTTCAAGTGCAGGATGTCTAATTATCTTATTTTAGGGGTCAAAATACTCATTCCATTGGCAGATAATCAATCTTACCTACTCAAATCAAGGATAAATACACTAACTTTGAGAACATTTTACTTATATTTAGATCCGTTTTTGCAGTGTATAATGTCTGCAAAGCTACCTGAAACGTTGTATATGAAGCCCAATTTGTGACATGATGCTGGACTTTGTTTTACCTGCCGCAGAGTTCTTTTTATTTATTTTTTTTATCTGCCGGCTGCAAGCAGAGGCTGCGGGTTTATAGCCGTCTGGTGCCCAGTCACCGGTTCATGCCGGTGTCAGAAAGTTAATACAGGCAATAATTTAGTGTTTCTGGAGTGTCTGGAGGCCTCAGGGTCAGAGACATAAATAAGGTTTTTAAATGGCGCCCCACTAACTCAGTACCTAAAATAAAAAAGAACAGCTGGTAGTTTGACAACAACAGAGTGGAAATATTCCTGGAAAGAAATCAGAGTTTTACTTGGCTAGATTTAATCTTTGTGGAAACTACGAATCAGGTCAGCGATACAGTTCTGCAAATGTCATTTACACTTGAGCATAAAATTATTCATAAACCTGTTGGATTAAATTTAAAGTCAACCAAGAAGTTTGTTTCTGATATGGAATGAGGCAACAATATTAGAGTATAATATTTAAATAAATACTTTCTGTTTTCTATTTACGTTGTACATTAGACATGTTACATGAAATATTTTACTCTTCTTAAATCATCAATTATTAATCCTTATTAGTATTACAGTCATCAAACCCGTGTTATAATTGACCAGACGCCGCCTGTCAATCAGTCTCTGAGGCTGGGCAGTAACCGACCAATCAGCCGTCGCCATTTGTCCCAAATCGAAGCGCTCCTTACCTGCAGCAGCTTCTCCCTCTTAACCTCCGACAAGAAGATCCCAGGATGTTTTATTATGAAGGCAACGCGGTCAGAGTGATCTAGTTAAAAAAACATTGGTAAAATGATTAAATGTTTAATTTAGTCAGAGGGCGTTTATTCCTCTCCTGAAAGCTTAAAGGAGTCACAGCAGCGATGGACAGGGAGCTAACGCATGTTGGTCGGTATGAAGGTAACTCCGTTCTACTTCATAAACGTTGTTTGTTTAATGGTTAAATTAAAGGCTGATGATTCATTCTGGCTCTGCGGTGTTTTGGATATCTGAACGTTTTCTGTCGTCAGCTACGATCAGTCACCAGGACTCGGGTTTTGCACGAAGCGTTTAATGGGAAAAGTAAAATTAACACTCCTGATACAGAATTTAACCGTAAATTCTTTACCTTGGAAGCTCGACGGCAGCATGAAAACATCTCAATCAAGTTATATGGTTTATCTTTGGTATAAATTTGCTATTTTAACTTGGGCTTTAACATCCATTTGCCCGTGGTTACCTTGAAATAACTTCACTGACATGATTCACAACTTTCTTTTGTCTTTTTTGCCTTGATGTTAGTAGATAAGGTAAAAATGCCTCTTTTCATGCTGCAAGCTTCACCATCATTACAGCGTCTATTTGTCGGGGCTTAGAGCCGCCTTGGGTACATTTCAGCGCAGCCGGAGCGATCTTACAGTCGGCCTCACGACTATTGCTGACCGGGTTTTTACATGTTTTTATTGCTATTTAAAAAACAATAAATCTTCCCGGGTGGGCGCCAACCCATTCCCGGGGGCGGCTTCGCGGGGCCTGGCCCCCCGGGAGGCGCCCAGGACCCCTGCCGCGGGGGCGGGACGCACCTGGGGCCTCTGGCCAGGACCACTTCAGCGGGGCTGGCTGCCGGCGGAGCCCACGGGCTCGTCCCCGTGGCCCTCTTTCCTTGGGGGGGGGGGGGGGGGGGGTTGCAGATTTCCTGTGAATGGCCCCTCTCGGGCGCACTGCTTTGGGGGCCCCTTTGGGAGTCCGGGGTTATGGGTCCCCTGACTCCTGCCTCTGTGCTCGGGGAAGGCGGGTCTTTGGTTCTCCACAACCACTATCAAGCCATTTCCTTCTGGATAATTTTCACCTAAACTAGTGCACTCTCACAATCTCCCACAGGTGCTGGGTCCCAGGTATTAAATGTTCACTTATATACAGAAAGCCTATAATTTATTTATTTATTTTCTTTCACTTTCTTTTTTAAGGTATCACATTACACATGTCAGCTTAAATAATAGTACATTTAGCAATGGTATCAAGGTGTTACACGATTGTATCTGTTGCTTTATGTCTGTTGGTTGTGCTGTTCTTTTTGCGTCTCTTTCCAGGTGATGGAGCAGACAGAGGACGTTTTATCATTCTCTTCCTTATCTCTTCTTTCTTTCACCTCTTCTCTTTCTTTTTTTTTTTCTCTCTTCTTGTTCTTCCTTTACTCTCCTACTTTCCCATTGTAGTGTCCATATAATTTGAAATTCTCCCTGCAGGAATCACAATAAAGCTACTTACATGCACAAATCAAGCGGAGCATTATGGCGAAAGCTGTTTGCTCTACTTGTGAAAGTAAAATCTGTCGAGCTCTATTTGGCATTAAGACATCAATTCTTATTGCCACATTGCTAGACAGGACACTGGGAAAAAAATAAAAACAATAAATCTTTGGTAATGTGCTCCATATTGGCCTCTTTGCCATCACCCTCATTTGTAGATCCAGCCACAGACGGATATCAGAACTTTGACTGGGCCCCTCCAACACCTCCATAGTGTTTTCAGTCAGATGGCAGCAGACTTGGCCCATTTACTGCTGTAACTTTTACCAAGATTTTGAAAGGTTACAGTTTTACAACGGCAAAGGTTTTACCTAATATCGTCCATGTGGTTTAAAGCCTTTTTATTATGAGAAATCCCCAACCCCCTTCAACTCCCTATGAGTATAAGGAGAGTAATCTCTTAAATCAGTCCAGACGTGTACTGACTTCTTTTCATGTTCCTCTATAGTCCAGTCTCTTTGCATTGAGAAAGTACAATAGTTTCATCATTATTTTTATTCATATTTCAATTTGTTGGCTTGCCATTTGTTTTTACAATTTGCAATGCAACCTTTTTCTTAAAGTCTAAAGGTCGTAAACTTTAGCATCGTTCCTCCTGACTCTGAATAGGAGCCACTAAAACTGCACGGCTGACTGAAAAACAGATTGCTATCAAACAAACGGTTGAACATGAAAAAATGTTATGGGAAGGTTGCCGCTAAGTTGAATGGTTACGCAACATCTGAAGGGCAAACATTTATCTCTGCTAATAATTCTACGTTTCATTCCCTCGTCTCCAGAATCGGAGTGGCTTTCACGGGCTGCAGCGGAGACACCATGGAGATCAAAACATTTGGGAAATCTGAAAAGTAAGTCGAGTTCGCAAAAACATGCCGCTAATTTAAACGGGTCCCCGACCATAACAGGTGAGCATGAAGTAGCGCCAATGTTTACTGTCGCCAGTATTAAGTGACAACACTGCAAAAACAAAACTTCTTGAAATTAGTGTATTTGTCCTTAATTTGAGCAGGTAAATAAGGTGATTTGCCAATGGAATGAGATTTTTACACCTAAAATAGGAACAATTCATTCCCATTATCTCATTTAGAGTGCAACATATCTAATTATCTTATTTTAGAGGTCAAAATACTCATTCCATTGGCAGATCATCTTATTTATGTGCTCAAATCAAGGACAAATGCACTAATTTCAAGATGATTTTACTTATTTTTAGTTTCCGTTTTTGCAGTGAAAAGTGATCCTCTTGTTTACAGTGTTTAGCATTTTCATCAAACAAATTTCGTTACGTGCTCCATGTTGTAGATTGTAAATTTAAACACCAAGCAAATGACGCACGCAGTGCACACGTCACACCAGAAAGCCAAACTAAACCTGAATATTTGCTGTTTTCTTTGTCTAAATGTTATCAGCCAGATTGGTCTTCTTTGCCCTCAGGTATAAACTGCTCCACGTGTTGGAGTTCGATCCAAATCGAAGGAGGATGAGCGTCATCCTGCAGGCTCCCTCAGGTACCATTATCTGCTGTTTTCATCACGAGGTCAAAAAATAAAAACTCTACAATTAAGTTTTTTTTTTTTTTTTTTTTCCCATGTTTCTTTTCTTCTCCTTCCAAGGAGGGACAGTGCTTTTCACAAAGGGTGCTGAGTCTGCCATCCTGCCTTTCTCCACTAATGGAGAGATCGAAAAAACAAGGCTGCATGTGGACGAGTTCGCCTTGGTGAGAAATTCTAATGCCGAGGACTGCATCGTGTTTGTTGCTGAAACTGACGCATATCTATGAATATTCATACCATTGCCCTGTAGAAAAGTGAAAAATACTAAAATTATCCCGGTGCTTTACACTGCAAAAACAAAACTAAAAATGAGTCAAATCCTTCTTGAAATTAGTGCATTTGTCCTTGATTTCAGCAGGTGAATAAAATGATTTGCCAATGCAATGAGATTTTTACACTTAAAATAGGAACAACTCATCTCTATCATCTTATTTCAAGTGCAGTATATCTAATTATCCTATTTTAGGGGTGAAAATACTCACTCCATTGGCAGATCATCTTGTTTACCTGCTAAAATCAAGGATACATGCACTCATTTCAAGAAAATTTGACTTATTGTTAGTTCTGTTTTTGCAGTGTACCATATTTTGGGGAAGTGGATTGTTTGAGACATTTAAAAAAAAAAAAAAACACACAAATTCAAGCCCCGGAAGATTGAATGTTGATCTATCTGCCTCTTGATCCATGCGTCTGCTGTTTCTGTGTCTAAGCCTGGCATTTAGACACGATACGGTGATCAGTTTCTGCTCTGTTGCTCTCTGAGCCCACACACGTCCATCTTCCACATCATAGCGTCAGATTTCAGCCCCTAGAGTTGGTGCTCTGGTTCGCTGTTGATTTGTGGTCATCGCGCCTTAAGGCTGCTTTGGTGAATTAAACCCAAGCTGCGATAATATTTATACATCTCGTCTTCTCTCATCCCAGATCTCTAGACTTGATATTTGCCCTTTGACGTGGAGCTAACTTGTCTTATTTTATGTTTCACAAGCATAAACCTTTCCTCTGCGGTTCCTGTTTTTATACAACCTTCCTTTTTTTTTTTTTTTTGTTATCTCTTTGTTCCACTTTTTAGAAAGGTTTGCGTACCCTTGTTGTAGCGTGTCGCCACTTCAGTCCAGAGGAGTACATCGATGTGGACAAGCGCCTGACTTCTGCTCGCACGGCTCTGCAGCAGAGGGAGGAGAAACTACAGGAAGCCTTCGCCTACATCGAAAGAGATCTGCAGCTCCTGGGAGCAACCGGGGTGGAAGACAAGTACGGAGATTTTGAACTTAAATCAGAAAAATGTTGTTTCCCTGCCTACAAAGAGCTCCTACGATTAATAACCCGTTGAAAGAAATGATGAGGAACGGGCTCTTTTTTATTATGGCCGATCATTGAAGTCTTACTTGCCTTTAATAGTAGAGATTCACCAATTACTGTATTTGTCGCACTTTTCTTTCATAGTTTGGCCGATCTTGTGACTTATAATTACGTACAACGTATTTATTATTTTTAAATGGTGATTCATATTGACCAACGTGAACCAAGTAGTAAGCATTACCGTCTATAGCCACAAGAGGGCTCTCTAGGCTTGTGAAAACTATATGCTGCTCCTGTACCACTTAAAAATTTATTCAAACATTAACTTATAAACAAAAAAGACCGAACACATGTACATACGTTGTTTTGCAGTTTCAGTCCGCATTCACTCAGCAGAGAGACACCTTGAAGGCACCAGACCGCGACAGAACCCTGTTACTGGGCTGTACGTGAAGCTAATAGCAGCTAGCGCTAGCTTACAGCTCTGTTGTCCGCGCGGTTTACAGCTTCCCTGATGCATGTTAGCTTTATGTTGCTGTGAAACATCCGTGTAGCATGTAGCTGAGCTAACAACTTTCAGCATAACGACCCCTTACGCTGAAATGCGCTAACGAGAACTTTGCCGGTCGGAGTTGGTGGCTTTTTATGCTAATTTACCCGATTCAACCTCCCAGATATGTTCCATTTTATTTAGCTTGTTGTGGATGCAGCTGTGTAATTGAATACGTTGCCTTACCAGATTAAATGTCAGTTTTTAGTCTGGGATTTTATTTTGTTTCTAAATAATTGCGACCTATAGTCCGGTTCAACTTATATATGTGTTTTTCCTCTTTATAACACATTTTTTGACTGATGCGACTTTTATTCTGCTGCGACTTATAGTCTGGACTTACCAGTTGTTTCCTTGAGCAACTCTGATCGGTGTTCAGAAAGTCAAAGAAGTAAAGAAAATTATTAAAGATTATTGAAATAACTTATTTATTAATTGCATTAGAACTACAAACTCCCACCATTTTCTTTCTATAAATAATTTAATACCTAAAGGTTTTCCAATTAAATGATCATGCCCTATTGGCCAACTATGTTTTATTTCTGTGTTTTACACTTGGTTTTTGCTCTATTTGTTAGTAAACAAAGCTTTTACGTATATTTACCATAATGACAACACGTGACCAGAGGTACAATGCTGGACATGCACACAATGAGTAAACAAGGAGTGAGCAACGTCCAGCAGAGGTGCAAAAAGAAAAAAGGAAAGTCCAAAATCAAGTGTGAAAAAGCACAATCAAATAATTTGGTGGAGAGATACATCATGAGTGATTTTATAGGGTTGACAAAGGTACAGTCAAATATACTGAATAACGGGTAATTAACCTGGTTGAAATGGAATGACCAAATGCATTTAATAATTATCTTCATGCTATTATCAATTCACCGCTTGAAAAACCACACGTCACCAGCAGGTTATTATTACCATGTGAATCAGAAATGGCCGAATATTCAGCCATAGTCAAAGAATATTTTGGACGTTGTTGTGCTCTTGCTGTTTTTGGCTCTTTCTTCCTTTATCTGCTGTCGCTTCCTCTGCTCTCTACTTCATCTCCTCTCGGTCTCAGTTCGCTCACACAGTCGTTGGCAATGCTCGGCCACTTTCCCCCCCCCCAACATCACACGGCAGACTGTCACGAGATTAAACTGAAGTAATGAGGTGAACAAACTGAGCTCTGATTGCAGATTTAATGTGTTTCAGTCCACGGAGAAGTGGAAGGAAATCAAATGTGAGACGCATCTCTGGTTTTAAGGAGCTTCTTACTGGAGGTCAGTTGTTCGTGCTTTATAGACACAGCTGCCCTGCTCCTCAGATCCAGATCCAAAAAATCTTTGGTTCATATCCAGAACCAGAAATTGGTATAAAAAAAATAAAATTGGTATCAGTTTGGAAAGGCCTGATTAATGTATCTTTAGGTAATATAATTGTACATTTTAAGGTATAGTGGATGATCATCTTATCTATTGGTTGTCCCACATGCCAATCATTGTGATGTGTTCACGTAACGCCAGTGTGCGCTCGCTCCTTGCTAGTTTCCTCTTGCTGTGCACTTCTGGTGTTTATGTATCCAGTTAGCTTAAGTGTTACCATATTTTTCAGACCATAAGGCGCATTAAATAATCTTCCCAACTGTGTAATATCACTCCTCCACGTCCACAGCTCTCTACACACCCCTGTTTCTTGCATAAGGCCAAAATAAATGTAACTTTTATATAGAATTAACTTACTAGGTTTATTGTTGCTAGCGCGTACTCCAGGCTGCCTTACATTTAGACATTACAGTCAGGCAGTCTTGTAGACAGCTCAGGGGTCCTATCAGGTAGTGACACAGGGTACCGTAATGCTCAGAATATCCACTGAGCAGGGCAGCTTTGTTGCTAACCAAAGTCGTATTTACAAATTTTAACAGATTTTTGAGCGCATTGTACCGCATAAAATCAGTCAGTAAGCACAACGGTGATCATATATAAGGGACATCATACATTTTTGAGAAAATGTAAGGATTTTAAGTGCGCATTATAGTCTGAAAACTATGGTAGTTGTTCATTGTAGCTTTGCTGCTTTTACTGTTTACTTTGAAAATTGCTGAGAGTCACAAGCAGCAAACATTCTGACAAGTTTATGAGGAAAAGAGGAGGACAGAAATAAGACCAGAGTGGATTTGGGAGATTCCTTCCCCCAGACAATCCAAAGAGGGTTTTGCACATCCCCAGTTATTCAAAAACAGACTTGGGTGTTTCTTACCGACATTTCCAGCACAGTCACCCACTCTTTCTTTAACTAATGCAATGATTTTTTTTGTGTGCATAATTGATTGTTACTTAGTCTATGTAGTGTTTTGAAACACAGCATAGAGCATTAGCGCTAGCTGTTAACTACAGGGTTTCTCCAGGAGCTTCACATTTCATCATCTCAGTTTATAAAGCCTTTAAAACATCCAGATTTTCTATAAAATGTTGTTGCTTCTGTTCATTTCCTGCAGTAACCTTTTTAATTTTTTTTTTAAAAAGGTTACTGCAGGAATACAATAATAAAAAATACAATGGAAAAAAAGTTATTCCCACTTAACCTGCTAGTAGCTCATAATAAATCATATTTATTTAGACTTGGTTTAAAAACACGGTTTAAAAAGTTGGCTTATACTTGTTCTAGATAATTATCAAAGCATGCTGTGGTGAGGTAACGCTGGTGTAAAAACACTGCTTGGCGTACAGGGGAGCTGAAAAACATAACGTTTTATTTAACTTTAGTTGGATATACCTCAGTTCTCTGGTTATTCTTAATAATCCATATACTGTGTTGTTGAAGGGGGTGCTCGGGATTTCACTGCATCATCAGGAACGTTACTCTGATCGTGGTCAGTCCACCATACTGGCACCGAACCATCATCCATAATCTAGAATTAACTGCATAATGAGGCCAATTATGGCCTCCTTTCTTAATAACTTTGCTCTTAAGTTTTGTTTCCTGTTATCAGTCGGTTTTCACCTTTTCGTCTGACTGATGAGCAAACCTAGAAAGCCGTGTTCCCAGCAGGCTTGGCTGCACTTTTACCCCGCTTCTAATTAAGTTAGGACACTGTTATGATTATGTAAGGCATTATATAGACAGCTGCTTAAAGCTAACATATTAACACATATTATATACTGTTTTCAGCCAGAGAGGCTGCCTGGATGTAGCTGCTGCTGCTGCTGCTGCTGCTGTGTTTGTTTCCACTCACCATCTGCTCCTAGGCCTCAGCTTCTCACACTTTATTTATCTCCCTCCCTCTCTGTCTCTCTCTGCTTTGCTCCGTTTGTGAGTCTGAAATGAGCTGCTGGAAATGAGCTGCTCCCGGGGCCACACATGGTCACGATCAAAGGCTCTTCTCTGTTACGAAAGTCATGACTAACGCTGCCGTCAGTTTTCAGCCCAATGAAAACATGAAAAACACCGACGCTGATGCAGATTCACAGGAGCTGTCCCTGTTCTCTCTGGGGCCGTGTGCAGTGGCTGGAAGCACAGCGTGGCAGTTTTTTTTTTTTTTTTTTGGGGAGGATTGTGTGCTATCCAGACAACGAGGCATTCTTATTCCGAACTATGATTTTATACAGTTTACACTGCAAAAACAGAACTAAAAATATGTAAAATCTTCTTGAAATGTGTGTATTTGTCCTTGATTTGAGCAGGTAAATAAGATGATCTGCCAATGCAATGAGTAATTTTACCCCTACAATAAGATGATTAGATATAATGCACTTGAAATAAGTTGATGGAGATGAGTTCTTCCTATTTTAAGTGCAAAAATCTTATTCCATTGGCAGATCATCTTGTTTACCGACTTAAATAAAGTACAAATACACTAATTTCAAGAAAATTTTAACTTATTTTTAGTTTAGTTTAGTCTGTTTTTGCAGAGTATACACTGCAAAAACTAAACTAAAAATAACTCAAATTTTCTTGAAATTAGCGTATTTGTCCTTGATTTGAGCAGGTAAATAAGATGGTTTGCCAATGGAATGAGATTTTTTGCACTTAAAATAGGAACAACTCATCTTTATCGTCTTATTTCATGTGCAGTATATCTAATTATCTTAGTTTAGGGGTCAAAATACTCATTCCATTGGCAGATAATCTTATTTAGCTGCTTAAATCAAGGACAAATACACACATTTCAAGAAAATTTGACTTATTTTTAGCTCCGTTTTTGCAGTGTATGTGTCACGCAGCTTCTTGCACGTTCTAGATGTACCCTGAACTCAGTCCTCCCGCTTGTTCCGCACAGACTTCAAGAAAAGGTTCAGGAGACAATCGAAGCGCTGCGGCTGGCGGGAATCAAAGTGTGGGTGCTGACCGGGGACAAACACGAGACGGCGGTCAGCGTCAGCTTGTCATGTGGCCACTTCCACAGAACCATGAACATCTTGGAGCTTCTGCAGCAGCGCTCCGACAACGAGTGTGCAGAGCAGCTCCGCAGACTGGCCCGCAGGTGTGTGCCGTTATCTTTTTTCATTTAGACACTGCCGGGGGCCTGTTGCTGCACATTATTGTGTTTTAATAAATAATACAGGACCTTATTTTGTGTTTTGTGAGTATGAAAAGATATCATGGAACAGTTTCACGATGAAAATCTGCATCCTAAGCGTCCCGTTGGTGATTTTATTAAAGCCAGCGGCAAAGAAGAGCGAGGACAATGATTACTAACTGAATATACTTTATTTTAAATGATTTCAACAGATGAAACATTTGTATGCCCTGCAAGCTTTGCCACCAAAGTGATAGTCTAGCATTCACTGATGAAAGGGATTTTGATTCTGTTAAATAATAAAGTCAAATGTGGTACACTGCAAAAACAGAACTAAAAATAAGTAAACTTTCCTTGAAATTACTGTATTTGTCCTTGATTTGAGCAGGTAAATAAGGTCATCTGCCAATGGAAAGAGTAATTTTACCCCTAGAATAAGATAATTAGATATAATGCACTTGAAATAAGTTGATGGAGATGAGTTCTTCCCGTTTTAAGTCCAAAAATCTTATGCCATTGGCAGATTATCTTTCTTACCCGCTCAAATAAAGTAAAAATACATTAATTTCAAGAAAAGTTTAACTTATTTTATTTCTGTTTTTGCAGTGTACTATTAGCGAATTGTGAAATCCAATATATCAGTATTTCTTTGCACACAGCAAACACGGATCTAAAAATAAGTAAAATGTTCTTAAAGTCAGTGTATTTGTCCTTGATGTGAGCAGGTAAATAAGATTATTAGCCAATGGAATGAGTATGTTGACCCCTAAAATAAGGTAATTAGACATCCTGCTCTTGAAATAAGCTGATGGAGATGAGTTGTTCCTAT
The DNA here is from genome assembly GCF_011125445.2 of Fundulus heteroclitus. Lineage (NCBI taxonomy): Eukaryota > Metazoa > Chordata > Actinopteri > Cyprinodontiformes > Fundulidae > Fundulus > Fundulus heteroclitus. Next base: position 3,058,721 of record NC_046369.1, read on the forward strand.
TTTAAGTGCAAAAATCTTATTCCACTGGCAAATAGTCTGATTTACCTGGTCAAATCAAGGAAAAAAACCCTCATTTAAAGGAAGATTTTCTTATTTAAGTTCCGTCTTTGCAGTGCACATCCCTCCCCTGTGTGATTTTCTTCATTTGTGTCCCCAGGATAAAAGAAGACCACGTTATTCAGCACGGCTTGGTCGTAGATGGGGCCAGTCTGTCTTTAGCGTTGAGGGAACATGACAAACTATTCATGGAAGTGTGTAAAAACTGCTCGGCGGTGCTCTGCTGCCGTATGGCCCCGCTGCAAAAAGCAAAGGTAAACACGCAAAACGGAGATCTGCTTTATGAAGCAAGTCAGTCAAACATTTGAATTAGAAGATAGTCTCACCTTCCCCGCCTCTACCAAAGGTTTGAGTCGCCTGTTCAGATGCTCTGCAGGTTGGATCTGTGATTTGTGTCTGCGTTCCATTTTGCTGAGAAGACAACCATGCACTGCAAAAGCGGATCTAAAAATAAGTAAAATGTTCTTAAAGTTAGTGTATTTATCCTTAATTTGAGCATGTAAATAAGATTATCTGACAATGTAATGAGTATTCTGACCCCTAAAATAAGATAATTAGACATCCTGCACTTGAAATAGAATAATTGAGATCAATTGTTCCTATTTTAAGTGCAAAAATCTTATTCCATTGTCAAATCATCTTATTTACCTGCTCAGATCAAGGACAAATGCACAAATTTTATGAACATTTTACCTATTTCTAGTTCTGTTTTTGCATTGTGTTCCAGTTAGGAAGTTGCTGATTGGAGCAATTAGCAATGCTGAAGCTCCTATTTCAAAGGAGTTGGAGATATTTTTTTGTGTGTGTGTGTTGTGTTAATGGTAGAGCAGCTGTGTTAACTTAATATCTGTGTAAAGTGCAACTAAAGCAGAAAAGTAAATGACGCATTCAGTTCCTTAACTCGTCAAGCTCCAGAACAGAAACACAATCACCAGTTCAGCTTAACCAATTCAGACGTGACAAATTGTACAGAATCAAAACATTTTTAGACACCTCTTTTTTTCTCTTTTTAATGTGTTCATTTTTTCAGGTCGTCCGTCTGCTCAAGACTTCTCCAGAAAAGCCGATAACATTGGCTATCGGCGACGGAGCCAACGATGTCAGCATGATACAGGAAGCTCATGTGGGCATAGGTAAACGCCAACGCACACTTAAAACCACCGATCCAACTTGAAAGTGTTCTGTAGTTGTTTTCTGAACGCTTGTTCTCGCTTTTAACGTGCAGGTATCATGGGAAAGGAGGGTCGTCAGGCCGTGAGAAACAGCGACTATGCAATAGCTAGGTTTAAGTTCCTGGCCAAACTACTGCTGGTCCACGGTCACTTCTACTACATTCGAATAGCTACTCTTGTACAGTACTTTTTCTACAAGGTATGATCCATCTGCCAACACTGTTTATCGCCTAACTAGCTTTTCTATCAGTGATGATTTTTACATGAGTTTATATGCTAATGTCCGTTTTCACTCCAGTATGTCTAAATATATCTTTTCACTCTGTTTTTTTTTTTTCTCTCTAGAATGTGTGTTTTATTACGCCACAGTTTTTATACCAGTTCTTCTGCTTGTTTTCACAACAAGTAAGTCTCATTTAAATATCTATTCTCCTGTTTTGCATATGTTAGGTTTTTTTTTGCTGCAGGGTTTTAACGTTTCTCTATTTTCCTTCAAAGAGGGTTCTTTTTGTTTAGAAAACTAGTATGTCTAGGTTATTTTTTTTAACTTTTCATAAGGTCATAGGGTCAAATAAGCACTATATTGCCCTATTAAGATGTCTTACGTTTCTTTAAAAGATGTGTTTAGCTTTTATAACAGTTCTTGATAGTGTATATGAGTACACTGCAAAAAAGGGAACTAAAATTAAGTAAATTTTTCTTGAAATTAGTGCATTTTGTCTTGATTTGAGCAGGTAAATATGTTTATTTGCCAATGGAATAAGATTTTTGCACTTGAAGTAGGAAAAATTCATCTCCATCATCATCTTTCAAGTGCAGAATATCTAACTATCTTATTTTAGGGGTAGAACTACTAATCCCATTGGCAAATAGTCTTATTTACCTACTCAAATCAAATAAAAAATACACAAATTTCTAGAAAATTTGACTTACTTTTAGTTCCCTTTTTGCCGTGTACCTGTGTGTCGTTTCCCGTTCCCACAGACAGTGTTAGTTGCTCGGTGTGGGTCCGACGCCCAAACTGTCCGCTACTAATTTCCTGTTGAAATAATCTCTGCCCAATCCAGACTCTGTACGACAGCGTTTACCTGACGCTGTACAACATCTGCTTCACCTCGCTGCCCATCCTCGTCTACAGTCTGTTTGAGCAGCTGGTCCATCCCGACGCGCTGCAGAGTAAGCCGGGCCTGTACAGGTGAGCCCCCCCGTGGAAAAGTCTGCACCATGTGTTACTGACAGCTAGCAAAGCATCCGCTGTTTTTATTCGCTCTGCAAAGACACATAACAGAGGCAGAAGTAAAATAGGAGGTACTTGACGTAGGGCTGGACGATAATTCAATAACAATATATATCGATCGATAGACGTGTGGCGCGATAGGGAAAAAAGTAGGGTTCATAAAAGTTCGATAGAAACGGTTTTCCTTCCTTCCTTTCGGCCTATCATATTAGTTCACTACTTCCTCTCGACCAATCGTAATTGCGGACCCAGGCACGTCGTCACATGCTGCCGACATGCTGCTGTTGTCTGCAGCTGAAAAACCTGGCTTCAAACAATTACTCGCCACTCTTGATATAAAGTTCCGGGTTGCAAGTTTTTCTCTAACAGCGCTCCCTAAATTGTGCAACGAGTGCCGGGAATTGGTGCAAAATGAGCTGCAATCTGCGTCCTTACACGCCAACCTCGGACCTGCACTGCAAAAACAGAACTAGAAATAAGTAAAATGTTCTTAAAGTTAGTGTATTTGTCCTTAATTTGAGCAGGTAAATAGGATGATTTGCCAATGGAACAAGATTTTTGCACTTCAAATAAGAACAATTCATCTCAATCATCTTATTTCAAGTGCAGGATGTCTAATTATCTTATTTTAGGGGTCAAAATACTCATTCCATTGGCAAAAAAAATGTATTTATCTGCTAAAATCAAGGAAAATACACAAATTTCAAGAAAATTTTACTTACTTTTAGTTCCCTTTTTGCAGTGCAGCCTACTTTTAGATACAGACACAAACACTAAATCAAAACTCAACCCTTTATTCAACCAACTTTTTACCAAAACTGCTAGTTTTTTTTTAAAAAAAAAAGAAAAAAAAACATGTGCTCTCTGAACTCTTGGCGATGGAGCTTGGTTCCTGATCTTATTTACCTGCTCAAATCAAGGATAGATACACTAACTTTAAGAACATTTTACTTATTTTTAGATCCCTTTTTGCGGTGTGCGTCAGCCTCTCAATTATGAAACCTGAGAAGTAACTAGTGTACTATTCCCACCTAATTAGGCTATTTTATTTATTTATTTGGTATTTTGGTCATTTTACTGGTCACTTTAGTTAACTATTTGTCATTATTTAATAATATAACTCAGGTCTCTTTAGCTATTTTTCTTAAAAAAAAATCTGTTATGGTTAAATAAAGATTTAATTAGAATTCTGTGTTTGAGTTCTTTATTAAAATTAAATCATTTAGCAATATCATAAAATGTCCAGGCAGAGCTGCACATAAAATATGGTTTTAAATATTTTCAATAATTATCGATATCGATCAATATGCATTTTTTTTTTTTTATCGATAAGCTTTTTTTTTAGATCGTCCAGCCCTAACTTGACGCTCGTTTAGGGCATCAAAGTGTTCTAGTCTGGAAATGAAACGCGGTGTGTTTTCCCCCGCAGAGATATCAGCAAGAACTCCATGCTGTCTTTCCGGACGTTCCTGTACTGGACCTTGTTGGGCTTCGGTCACGCCTTCATCTTTTTCTTTGGGTCCTACATACTGATGGGCGAGGACACGACACTCATGGGCAACGGACAGGTCTGTTTGTAAAGGCGTGTAGGGGGGGGAAAAATGTCTTTACCCAGCAGGAGCTTCCTAGGAACCATCAATGTTAGGCTGGAAAACCTAAAAAAGCCGTAAATCCTAGACGTTTGTGTTTGTGTGCTTTCAGTGGTATTATTATTATTGGAGGTAGAGATTACCTGCTTCTATTTTAGGACTGTTCCCTTGGTGTTGCTATTTTCTATCTCCCTTCTTCTTCTTCTTCTTTATTATGAGACTGTTCTTTCATTCTCTCTTTATTCCTGCGTCATCTCTCTCCATCTCTCTTTCAGTTGGTAGTTTGCTCTTTCTGAATGCACTCACTTTGATTGCTCTCTGTTGGTTGTCTTTCCGTCCATCTTTTGTTGATTACGCCTTCTCCCTCTGCCTTCACGCTGTGCATGTCTTCAGATGTTGCGAGCTAACAGGCAGCTGGTAAGAGTCTGCTCTACAGTTCAATGCATGTCCTTGGGAGGTTAATAGGAGGACTCGTGAGGATTCATCAGCATCATGTCTGTTCTTTCAAATGTTAACAACTCTCTTATATGGATTCGGTTGTATTTCTATGCCAAAAGGGCTACATTTCTTATTTGTCGTTATTCCGTTGTATGAAGCATTTTGTTTTTACATTACAACCACAAACCTCAGTTTATTCAGATTTTTATGATCGACCAACACAAAGTGGTGCATAATTGTAAAGTGGAAGAAAACTGAGACATGTTTTTTTTTTTTTAGAATGCCGTAACAATAAAGAGCAGCACCTGCAAATCTTTTGGGATGTGTCTTTACCGGCTTTGTACACCAGGAGACTGACATTTCTGTCCTCTCGAGCTCGGTCCGACTGGATGGGGAGAATCTCATCACTTTAAAAAGTCTGAATTGAGTTCAAAACTAGATGTTGGGCCATTTTAACACCACCAAAGCGTGACGTGTTGTTTAATAATCTTAACCCTGCACTAACCTATCTACTGTGGATGGGTACCTTTCACATTTGAACCGACACCCGGTACGTGGGAATCGGTTCTGGTGCTCAACGGGACCCATTTTCTGTGCTTTTTTGTCTGTTTATGTGGTAGGCAAGGCAAATTTATTTATATAGCACAATTCAGTACAGAGACAATGCAAAGTGCTTTACATTGTTAAAATATAGGATTAAAAGCAAGTAGGGATAGAATGTAGAAACAAAAAAGAACATTAAAAACAGTGAAACAGTTTAACTAGAACATTCAAAGGCAATTTTAAACAAATGTGTTTTAATCTCAATTTAAAGGAACTCAGGCTTTCCGCACTTTCACAGTTTTCTGGAAGTTTGTTCCAAATAACTAAACTAAATGCTGCTTCTCCTTGTTTAGTTCTGGTTCTGGTTCTAGGTATGCAGAGTAGGCTGGAGCCAGAAGACCTTAGTGGTCTGGAGGGTTGATTCACTGATAACAAGTCTGCGATGTATTTAGGTGTAAAGCCATTTAGGGATTTATAGACTAACAGAAGTATTTTAAAGTCTATTCTCTGAGATACAGGGAGCCAGTGTAAGGACTTTAGAACTGGGGTTATGTTCTCTACTTTCTTAGTCTTGGTGAGGACGCGAGCAGCAGTGTTCAGGATCAGTGGTGACAAATGTTACTTTAAAATGAAAACCTCTAAATTTTTCTATTTAACATATTTATTTCTCAGTATATAAGCTTGTTTGGAGCTACAAATGAACTTTATGAAATATTTTTTTTATTTTAATACATTGCCTGAATCCACAGCAAATAAAACAGATTTTTACCAAAACAATTATCAGAGGCACAGAACGAACGAGGTGAATATGGGATTGAAGCTGCGTGTGAATAAAATTCAGGGATTTGGTTTAGTGTAGCGGTTTCCGAGAAGAAAAAAATAACTAAATAAAAAAAACATAATATTTTATCCTGCTTTGTTAATCAGGGCGAGATACATTTGCAGCGTGGAAACAGAGCGGCTCTCCTCTCTGCTCTCTTTGCTCTGACTGCAGGCGAGTTTCAGGACGAGGCAGCAGCTGCCTGTGAGAGGCAGCGCTTGGAGAAGTGTGAAGGTGCTCTCAGCAGCACTCACCGCTTCCCCAAGACAATAACTACAGAAAGATTAGTGCTTACACAGGAAGTCACCAATAACAGAAATTAGTCTCTTTTTGAAAAAAGTTCACTGGATGGGTCTGAAAAGTCGCTAAATATAGCAAGAATTCTCTAACGTGGCAGCAGTGACAAGGTCTTTCCTCAGACTAGAAGTAATTCCCACTGCTGTCCTTGTTCTTCGCCTCACAAATATTGCAGCGAGCGTAATCTGCAGCGCGTATTTAAAAAGTGGAGCCAGCGCTTTCTATCAGCCATGCTTTGTTGACCGGACCAGCAATTGCTGATGTCATCACGCTGTTATGATGCTGTGTTCATGTCCAACATGGAAAATCGGCCACTCCTCCACTTCCTCACTGTCAGTGATGCGTTCAGGTACCAAATCATGGTACAGTTTGACTTGGGGTGGATCGGTCCTCGGTAGTGCTGACGGGATTCAGTACGTACTAAAAGTACAGAATTCGGTACCCATCCCTACTCTGCACTGCTTTATCTGCTGTGTTCTTTGGTCTCCATGATGATTTTTGTTCACTAATGTTCTCTAAGGAACCTCTGAGGCCTTCATAGACGGATTTATGTCGAGATTAAATCACAAACTGGAGGAAAACCAAGGATCCTTTCTTTATGTGCTACCTTGTGTTGGTCTTTTATTAAAAGTTTTTTATAACAGACTTTGAAGTTTGTGTTTGTAAAGTGACAACTTGCTAATGGTTGGAGGGTATTGAATAGTTGAACGTATTGATGAGCTACATGAAATAGTTAAACTTTGTGCAGAATTTATCAGAACCTGCTTTTTGATTATGGTACTTTAAAAAGAAATTAACCATAATCTCTACAAAATAAATGTGGTAATTGGAAAAAAAAAAACACCTTTTGAGGTTGACTGTCGTTGGATATTTTACGACACTTTCTATTCAGTGTTCAGGCTCCAGCAGTTTGTTTAATTGGCTGTCAGCAAATTAGAAGATGTAGACTGAAGCTATAATCTCAAAAACAAAAAAATTTGGCTGCTGCTTTTAAGAAGATTCCTCTTTTCTCCAAATGTGCAAATCTAAGCATGGATCCACTCACATTTTCCTCCCTGTCACTACACCAGACTTTTTTATTTTTATTTTTTTCCAATAATACTTTAAGTTAAAGTAACAGCACTTGACATTTTTTTCCCATCCATGATTTAGTTGAATAAGCAGTTTAAATAAACCGGCTGTTAAGCTTATTTGCTGTTTTACCACAAACCAATATGTGCATGTAAACTTTATTTCTGATCATAACGTCTGGTCAGCTAATGACGCGCTGCAGTTTGAGCTGACTGTTAATGTTGCAGAGTGTTGTTCTTCCAGATGTTTGGGAACTGGACGTTTGGGACACTCGTTTTTACGGTTATGGTCATCACTGTCACTTTAAAGGTAAGCAACGCTAAACTAAGCAGTTTCCAAGGCAGATCATTTTATGACCGCAAAAACGGAACTAAAATAAGTCAAATCTTCTTGTAATCAGTGTATTTGTCCTTGATTTGAGCAGCTAAATATGATTATCTGCCAATGGAATGAGTATTTTTACCCCTAAAATAAGATAATTAGATATCCTGTACTTGAAATAAGTGGATAGAGATGAGTTTTTCATATTCTAAGTGCAAAAATCTTATTCCATTGGCAGATTCTTATTTACATGCTCAAATCAAGTACAAATCCACTCAATTCAAGAATATTTTACTAATTGTGATGTAAGATGTTTTGCATAAAGTAGTAGTCAGTTAAAGGACATTTTGCTCTGAATCAGTTTGTGAACCTGTAACTTTCTCTGGAGGTGTGGTTCCTTTTCACACTGGGAAATTCCCAAGCAAACATAAACCTGTGGCTGTGACAACACACAACAGCGTTCTGTTCATTGGTCAGATGTGAGCGGGGCGGAGAACCAGAAGTAAATACAGGAAGCAGACGCTGTGTTTAAAAAATGTGAAGAATTTCAACTTCTCGTTTTTCTGAGAACTTTATGAGCCAAATTTCTCTGAGAAGTAAAATGAAGTTATTTTAAAAGTTGCATAGGGCTGTTTGAAAACGACGCCCCACAATGCAACGCATACCTGGCAATGCGAAGGCGTTTTGGCTCAATCCGTTCGACATGAACCGCACCAAGGCAGGAAACGGACCAGGATTTGTTTTAAAAGGACAAACTGGTAGAACGGCGCGCATTCAAGTCTGTCGCGACAGACTGGTCATTTGAAATAAATTATGTTGAGGAGACGATGATGTCAGCGGCCATTAACCGCAGCAGATCATTTATAATAGGTTGTTTTGGGAGGCAAGGTCTCTTTCACAGCACTGAAACAGATGGCCGGAGTTTATTGGTGCCCCGGCTCTTCCTATATCCATCTTTTAACTTGACTTTTATCTTTCTCTCATTGCAGCTTGCGTTAGAGACTCAGTTTTGGACCTGGATGAATCATTTCGTGACATGGGGCTCAATCGCTTTCTATTTCATCTTCTCTCTGTTTTACGGAGGCATTATCTGGTGAGAACATCTTTATAAGGCTCTTATTTATAATTACATTTTTGCAATTTCTGTTTTAAAAAAAAAACAAAAAAAACTGTGTTATCCTGATCGAGCACCTTAGTGCAATCAGGGAAAAGAATGGTAAAAAAATGTTTTAATAACATTTCTAAAGTAGTTCAAAGCCAGGACTCTTTGTTGTAGTAACCTGATTCACAGTTGATACTGTGAATCAGTATCTTGGGCTTTGGTGAAGAAGAGTTTTTTTGTTTTTTTTTCATACCAACATCCCTAAAGCGTAGTTATAATCCTGGTTAATTATTTTACCACCTTGTTCACTGCAAAAAACGATCTAAAAGCGATCTATTTGTCCTTGATCTGAGCAGATAAATAATATTGTCTGCCAATGGAATGAGTATTTTGATCCCTAAAATAAGATAATTAGACATCCTGCTCTTGAAATAAGATGATGGAGATGAATTGTTCCTATCTTAAGTGCAAAAATCTTATTCCATTGGCAAATCATCTTATTTACCTGCTCAAATCAAGGACATATACACTAACTTTAAGAACATTTTGCTTATTTTTAGCTCTGTTTTTGCAGTGTTGAACCAATCAGATCAGTTTGAACCACTTGAGCCCGTTTGGCCAAATCGCAGACGTCTGGGAGCCATCCTGACGACATTGGGCCATTATTGACATCATCCCTCTGACATCTGTACTGGTCATTAAGCCCTGCTGTTAGGGAGTAATAACATTATCTAAGTGCACGACTCATAGCTGATGGAGGGACCTGAAATGACACTGAACAGGCCAAAGCTTTCCTGGTCCGACAGCCGGACTTCTCTATATGCTTTAAAAGCAAATGAAGTAGTATTTTTTATGTTTTTTTTAGTTATGAAAGGCATTAAAAAGCTTTTTTTCCCTCCACTTAACTGTTATTTGAACCCCCTGCAGGCCGTTCCTGCACACCCAGGACATGTACTTCGTATTTGTCCAGCTGCTGTCCAGCGGTTCAGCCTGGTTCGCCATCATAATCATCGTCATCACCTGCCTGTTTCCTGACGTGGTGAAGAAGGTCTTCTACAGACATCTGTGTCCCACCAGCACACAGAAGAGTCAGGTAATTCAGGGAAGGCTTAAAGCACCGACGACCACAGGAAACAACAAGTTCAACATTGAAAGAAAAAAAAAACTGTTTCACGTACAGGTTTATTAAATCTTTAGTGCATTTTACTGGGTGTTACATGTGCAAATCAGCAGCACTAATCAGATATTTAAGGTTTGCAGGAAGACGTTCATGTTTGCACAGCCCTTTTGGCTCTAACAGCTTGTTTCTCAGAAAGAAGATGAGCCGATTTTTCCAACCTCATGTTCTGTCTGTCGTCTCTGCCGTCTCTTCCTGTTTTGTCGTGTGTGTGTGAGTTGCGTGTTTAAGAGGATCTCTGTGTGTGAGATTTGTAACCTGTCTGTGTCCGTGTGCTCTCCATCTTACCCTTTGTTTGTGCTCTCCTGGTGTAGATGTATTCCAACCGAGTGGTCATAGGTGACGACTTCATCGCTCTGCAGCCTTTGTCCAGAGCCAAGAGCCAGCTGGGCAAAATTAGGTAGAAGATATGAGCTCCGTTAAGCCGTGGACTTCATACAACTTCAATAAATCCATACGTGACAAAAACTAACCAACATGAGCGCTTCATGCAAATGCAATATTTCTGTCATTAGAGGCGTTTAAGTGTCTAGCTGGTGTATTTAAATACGATCTTTTTCTCCTTACCGCTAATTTAATTTAAGCCAACCTAACTTTTCACTCCTTACGAAAAACAAGGAAATACTGAGTCAGATTATTGGAGTTTTAATTAGTTCCTTTAAAATTACAAAAAAAATGTTTATTTTGATATTTTGAAACATTTTTATATCGTCAAAATAAACGTGCCAACTCTGCTTTTGGTAATTAGTTTACTTCAGAAAATGATAATGATCCAGAAGACGTCCCATCTCAGAGAGAAACATTGCTTTGCAGAATAAGCGCTCCCCTACATGTTCATCCATACGTCTCTCCATCAGTTTTCCTCAAGCGTTTTCTACACCAGCCGTGCTGTGGAGTGTTGTGTGCCGTGTTGGCAGAGTTGTCGTGTCTGTGGCGGCATGCTCCAAACGAGCCAATCAGCATTCTCTGTAGCCGGGGGGGGTCAGGGAAATGTCAAGGAGTTGGAGGCCTTGCAGAAGAATGACAATTTTATAGCTTCTGCATGCTGTGCATCCTGGGAAAAAACAAAAAAAAAAGACCCAAATGTGTGTTGAGACTTCCTCTGCAGAGCATGGTCATTACACAACCCAGCCACTGCATGAGCAAACGCACGAGTGAATGACTTACTTTGTGTTATATTGATTCTTTTCTCCTGCACCTATCAAAGTGTTGACCTCACGTTAAACTCAACCCCTAAACTACAACGATGGCGGCCGGCATTAGGATGACCTCCCGCCTGGCATGCCTGTCACTTTTAAAAGCCAGACATGAAGCACAGACGGCGATGTTTATGTGTTGGTGCATCCTCTTCCTCTTTTTTTTTTCTTTTTTTTTTGTCTTTACCAGCCATTAGTCTTTGGACCCATTTAGAAGACGGCCTCGTCACCTCAGAGCATTGCGCCTGCACGGTTTGGGCAGATCCACACGTCTGGACCCATTCTCGCTCACTTAAGCTGCATGAGCAACTTTGTTTGGGTTGACCTAGAAAGCAGCATGATACTGCACTATCACAAGCATGGCAGGTTTCTGTCATCGTGCCTCTCTTTAGAACAATGGCCTAAAGTCGGCAACGTCATGCAGCCTGCAAGAGAAATGCTCAGAGTAGCATGAGAAAATGTCTTTTTTTTAAACTAGATGTTTTTTGCATACTTAAAAATGGCTTAGCCCCTGTATTTTACCATTTCTATGTGGGGGGGGGAGTATTTTTACTGATTTAGAGGGTAATAAGCATGTGCTGCTTGGCACTAGGATTCCATGTTGTTTTCTCTTATTTTATAAAATAAAACTCAAACAACAATACAACCCAGAAGGCCCTCATGGGGCGTCTGCCTTCTCTGTAGCCCTGATAGATTCGGCAGCAGGTTAATTGGCTCAGATGCTAATAGATTTTCCTGTGTCTCCTCTTCCCATGAGTAATCTTTCATATGCCTTAAGCTTCCTTCGACTCAGTTTTATTGCTAGCCATAAGTCTACGTAAGCTGCAGCCAGTCTGCGCAGTTGTCTTTTTTTTTTTCTTCCTCTGTTATGGGAAATGAAAGGTCTCAGGGATGTGTCATAAACTGTTTAGGACCTGTTCTAGAGAAGAAGTTGCACCGCAAAAAGGGAACTAAAAGTATGTAAAAATTTCTTGAAATTAGCGCCTTTTTCCTTGATTTGAGGAGCTAAATAAGATTATTTGCCAATGGAATGAGTATTTTTATCCCTAAAATAAGATAATTAGATATCCTGCACTTGAAATAAGATGATGGAGATGAAGTGTTCCTATTTTAAGTGCAAGAATCTTATTCCATTGGCAAATAGTCTTATTTACCTGCTTTAATCAAGGAAAAATTCACTGATTTCAAGAAACTTTCACTTACTTTTGGTTCCCTTTTTGCAGTGTGTTAATATGACCTAATCAGAGTTAAACAGGAAGGCCACTTAACAGTCTTGGCGACACGATTTTACGGAAACCGGTGAGTTGCTGTGTGGGCAGGGGTCCGTCGCAAAGACCTTCAAGACCAAAAATGTCTTCCACCTAATCTGCTGCCCATGCCGGCTCACCGATTAACTGATCTCATTCTTTTTTTATATAATTTGCTAGATGCTTAATAAGAGGCATTGAAGACGTATCCACTGTTCTCAGTTATTTAGTCTTTTGATTGATCTTAAAACCAGAGTTTAGGACATAGAAAGATGCCTTCTGTTCCAAAACGCTGAACAGATCCTAAAAAGACTCATGGTGGCTCTCACTGAATTGGTGAATTTTATTTGAGTCAGTAAAGATTGCATAGAGGACTAAATGACACACTGCAAAAACAGAACTAAAATAAGTTAAAAAAAAATTCTTGAAATAAGTGTATTTGTACTTTTTTTGAGCAGGTAAATAAGATAATCTGCCAATGGAATAAGATTTTTGCACTTAAAATAGTAACAACTCATCTCCATCAACTTATTTCAAGTGGATTATATCTAATTATCATATTTTAGGGGTAAAAATGACTCTCTCCATTGGCAAATAGTCTTATTTACCTGCTCAAATCAAGGACAAATACACTAATTTCAAGAAAATTTTACTCATTTTTAGTTCTGTTTTTGCAGTGCAAACATGGATATTTATTATTATTATTATTTTTTTTATTTTTTTTGCAGTTTGGTTTTGTTGCATTGTGCCTCTGGCATGCCGGCGGTCTATGGCGTAACGATGGTGCCACTGACTCGAGGCGCGGCCGTTACGCCGTAGCAGTCTACCTGGCGGACTGACGGCTAAGCCAGCAGGGCTGACTGTGAGCATCTTGTGTCCTTCAGATGGAGCAGGGTTCGGGTTCAGTCGGCCCAGAATATGACCCTGTTAAAGCCCAGCGGAGCCCAGGGGAGGACAATTGGCACCTGCTAGCTGCTTATCCTCCCCCTGCTGCCCCCGGCCCAGACCCACACCCATGCTCCCCTAGGTAGTACCCAAGTTCGTGTTGCTCTTCACTCCCATCGTCCCCATCGCACCGTCACCGCCCTCGTTTGACCTGAGGTCTTAGCCCACCCTGTGCTCTCCCTCCCAGCTGCAGTAACCTGCACAGACCCCAGTGTCTGCTTACAGCCTGCACCCCCCCCCCCCCCATACTGCTCTTTTATGTCATTTGTTGTGTGCCAATGCTGTTCGTCTGATGGTCCGCGTCACTTTGTGTGTGAATAATTACACACACGGTTCTACTTACGAGTGATTAACGCCATCCTTCCCTTCCCCTCTGTGAATGATCTCCTGCTCCCAAGCCCGGGTGTGACTGACACTGTCTGCACATGCACCACCATGATAGCGGCTGACTTTCCCTAACCTGCACTGCAAAAAGGGAACTAAAAGTAAGTAAAAAATTTCTTGAAATGAATGTATTTTTCCTTGATTTGAGCAGGTAAATAAGACTATTTGCCAATGGAATAAGATTTTTGCACTTAAAATAGGAACAATTGATCTCCACCATCTTATTTCAAGGGCGGTTTATCTAATGATCTTATTTTAGGCATCAAAATACTCATTCCATTGGCAAATAATCTTATTTACCTGCCCAAATCAAGGAAAAATACACTAATTTCAAGAAACTTTACCCACTTTTAGTTCCCTTTTTGCAGTGTGGTCTCACCCCTCACTGTTAGTGGCCAGGTACGGGTTTAAGACACAGAGAGAATGCTGTTGGCATGCCGGCCTCATTGTCTCGGTTGCGTTCCTCATGCAGTCGCCTGAAAATGCCACCATCATTGAAATGTCATCCTTCTCTTGTTATTTGTTTGTTCCTTAGAAAACTCCTTTGAAATTTTAAGTTAAGGGTTATCTTTTTTTCGTAGTTCAAAATAGGGCTAGGTGATGCAACCAAAAGAACAACCAGAGTGGGATTTATAGCAATGCATGATAATATATTGTAAATAATAAGGAAAATTCTTAATTAGTATGCTAATGTTCAGCCGTATAACGCAGAGGTGCACTGTGGCTCAGACCCTGACCCACCTGATAAAAATAAACTTTACAGCTATCTCCTCACATAATCCAACAGTAGAATTGACTTTTAACAAGTTCAATCATAAAACAAGCGTCTGAATGGAGTTTGCCTCCTTATTTTCATTAGTTATACCGCAAAAAGTTGTAAAATATTCTTTAAATTAGTGCATTTTTTCTTGATTTGAGCAGCTAAATAAGACTATATGCCAATGGGCTGAATGTTTTACCCCTAAAAAAAGATAATTAGTTATCCTGCACTTGAAATAAGATGATGAAAATATAATGCTTATTATTTTAAGTGCAACAATCTTATTCCATTGGTAAATAGTCTTACTTACCTGCTCAAATCAAGGAAAAATACCCTTATTTCACGAAATCTTTACTTTTACTTCCCTTTTTGCAGTGTAGCAAATGCATTTGCAAAAGTTGCGCAACAGTCAGTAGTCAACCCGCAGTCTGTGAAATCATTAACTAAAATCATTAACTACCAAACAGGAAACAACGCTTTTAAATGACGTCATTTGACACGGTTTGAGAATGCTCATACATTTCAGTCAGCGTTTCAGGAAGATCAGCAAAACACGAGGAAGCAGTCTGTTGTGTCAGCTTTAAGATAAATATAATACAACGGGCTCCCTCTGGGGCAGAGTTTGGTCTCCTCAAACAGAGGAGATTAAGTATTTTGGTGATAGTTGGACTGAGCGAGACCTAATAGATGGATCGGATGGTACCTTTTTTTAACCTTGACCCCAGAATTTACATATAGGTGGAAGGAAACTGTTTCTAGGAGCTAAATTGAACGATCAAGAATGACCACCCACCGAGTCAGCTGCAGACGGGTAAAGGTTACTCTGGAAATAAAAAATTTGTGGTGATGTCATTTTACATAACTCCTAGAACTAGGCTCAATATTATATATATTCAATATTTTGACCAACCCTGGCGCAAAACATTTTCTTATCACCTCTGGACTAATGTAGCTCCCCTTAAGACACTTTACTGCGGCCAGAATGTAACTTCTTTTAAAACAACAACAAAACGTGTTTTTATAAGGTTTGCTTAGCTTTGGGAATCTGATATGTCTGTTTTTAAAAAAACCTGCAACGACTGATTTTTACTTAACCAATAGAGCTTATCAGGCATTTGTTTATTAGCCGTAGGAACTTGGACATTGTCACTAAAATTACTAGAGCTTCACACGTACTGCTGCTGCTGCGGCTTTGCTTTACCTCCATAGTTTGTGAGGAATGTAAATCAAATGAGCGAACCTTGTTCTAATCTTGTTATGTGCATAACAAGAGGAACCTGCTACCATAGAGGCTAGCCTTGCACTTCCTCCTCAGAGCACTTGATTTTGAGTATGATAAACGTGGAGTTTGATCAGTTTGCGTTTAGCTCGCTGCAGCCAAGAAGCAAAAGTTTGGTTCGTCGCCAACAGCGTCTCAGATTTCTGGTGCAGTAAAACATCGGAGCACGGTGGGCTGCACCTTTTTTTTAGCAAATGCAGCACTGTGCTCTCTTCCCACAGGTAAAATGGAAGTCTTTCAGAATAAAAATAATTGCAAATCCCTCATGATCTTAAACGCTAGTAAAACTAAAAAATATTCAAGTTGAATGGAGACCTTTTAATCCCCCATTTAAAAGAATGTCAGATAATTGAGACGATTTATGCCTCTCTCTCTCCGACAGTAATTAATTTGAACAAATGCTCCCTGCGTCCCACTGCTGTCTCCAGTTTAACTCTGTTGTTAATGTGTCATTGATGGTGCCCACCACACACACTGTGAGTGTAACCTCACTCCACTCCTTTCTCTTTGTCGCTCTAATCCCGGCTTTGCCTCCTCTACATCCCACACCGTCTCTAGGGTGCTGACTCAGGTCAGAGGAACCATCTGATCCCGGATGTTTCTGAGCAGCAGCTCTTTTCAGCTATATTTACCCCGTGCATCACTAGCTCCCAGATAAATCTGATTAGTTGCCAAATCTATTTCCTACAAAACGTAAGAGTTATGTCCAATATGGGCCGAGGACTGCGGGTCGTGTTGCTGGCTGTTGATCTGATCAGCTGGCCTTGCTTCATGCTAAGTTAATTCTGAAGGATGAGGGTTAGATGCCGAGTGATCCATCACAACTATAACATAAAAAAAAAGACTTTTACAGCTTTAGAGCATCTCCACTAAATCCAGTACTTACAGATGCATCAACATAAACAGGAATATCATTGAAAACTTTCTTTATTTCAACAGTTCAGTTCAAAAAGACCAAAACAAAAACAGGATTTCTACAGAAATATACTCCTTCTAAAAGCTGTGTCCATGTAATCTGCCTTTTATGCACCAAACACTTGGTCGGGTCTCCTTTTACATGCATTTCTGCATCTATGCAGCTTTCCTTGCTGTTTGGTGCTGCTGAGGTGTTAAGGCAGATTTAATACTGCTTGTCTGCATTGTTGGCTCAGATGTTTCTCATCTTCCTCTTGACTATTACCTCATTGATTCCTTGTTGGGTCTTGTTAAGACCAGCTTCCTGGCCAGTAAAGGACAGTGAAACCATTATCGTTTAACCCGGTAGTGGTACTTCTGGCCGTGCCTGGCTCAAATGAAATACAACAAAGACTTGTTGCTGTTTCTCGTAAACCCACCTAAGATGCTTCAGGCGGGGCTGAACATCAGGCTTTGAGCAGCTTCAGGCCATGTTCTAGATACTTGGGAATGGGTTTGGCTTCACAACCACTCTGAGGTTGCTGTTATTCTCGCTGCTTGTGCAACTTTTCTTCCGCACTTCTTCCCTTCACTCAAAATCCCAACAGTATACTTGGATACAGCACACGCAGACACCCAGCTTCTTTAGCGATGACCTTCTGTGACTCGCCCTACATGTAGAGACAACGGTCAAGTTAGCAGGCTTCCCCATGATTGTGTTGGCCATTTCTAGACACCATGGGATAGAAATAATGTTTCTTTGGCTTATGGAATATTCACATTTTGTTTTCATTAAAGGTAGAGTCAGTGATTTTTCCAGAAGTTTCCCCAAGTCCCTTTTTGAATAACTGCGCATGCGCAACACCGTCTTACCTGCTCTTCCACACCTCAGGGTGATCAAGTGGAAAAAAATCTCCCAAATCCGCTCTGGTCTTATTTCTTTCTACTGAGGCCTTCCTCTTCTTCTCATAAACATGAACGTGATTTGCTTCTTGTGACTCTCACCCATGTTCAAAGCAGCGGAGAGCAGTGGAGCTACAATGGACGGCTAAGTGCTAAGCTAACGGCTATGCTAACCGGATACATAAACACTAGAAGTGTGCATGCTCAGCCAGCAAGCGGAAAATGACTTAGCATTTGACTTAGAATGAGTCTAGGAGGATGGGCCTCCATGTTCTTTAAAAACAGCAGAGCTACAACAGCAGGTTGATCAAGGCCAAACCACCAGAACCGACAAAGACTCCTGGCTAAATGTTGAAACATGAAAAAAAAAAAAACTGAACGAAAGTCTGGTCGCCCCCGATTTAAGCCTGTTTGCTGTAACAAAAAGTGTTTGTGAGTCCTGGATCATCAGACAAGTAGAAATAATTTCTATAATACGTCAATAAATACGTCGCTCTGTGTGTAATTTATATATAATCTTCCCCTTTTGAATTTATTCCCTAAAATAAATCCACTGTTGAAGGGTTGCATCTGTTTAGGATAAGAAACGGTAAAAATCAGTCAATCCTCCAACACTGTAGAAATCATAAAGGCCAATATTACACTGTAGAAAAGTTTTTGTTCTTCTGACACTCTAAGAAATCCTACGGAATAATCTCCTGATGCTTTTTGATGCTACACTTAGAGCTTTAGGTTTTTTTTTTTATTTAGCATTAATCTATTTTTGGTCCCCGTAGTGGCATGTTCTGTGTGTACTCCCTGTGATTCATCTTCACCGAGACTGCATGCAGGTCATCATCCTCCATCTTCTTATTGTCCAGTCGGTGGTTGATAAGACGGATGAAAAAGACAGTCCAACTGTGTCTGCTTGTTTTAATTTTCTCTTCTTCTTTCCACCCACCAACCCCGTTTCCCCTCTTTTTTTCCCTCTTTTCACCCATGATATCTTCACTAACCCACGCTTCCATCTCTACTCTGATCGCCGCCTCTGATCGGCTCTTTCTGCTCCTCCTCCAGTCTCTATCAGCCCCCCAGGCGCAGGCCCTCAGCTGTGTGGAGTCCCTGTGCTGCTACCAGCATGGCCAAAGCGGCTGTTCCCGTCTGGCCCGCCTCCTGGAGCAAATGAGCGGACGATGCAAGACCGGCGTCAACGATTGCCACGCGTCCGGCCACCGCAGCAACAGGTGGGGGGGACCGCAGCCTCGACGAGAAGCCATGATTACCAATCCCAACGAATCCATACCGTATTTTGATCTGGGCCGCAGTTCTGAATGTTTTAGCCCCTGAATTTGGACGGAGGGTGTTTTTTTTTTTTTTTCCTGCACAGACCCTGTAGCAGGTGAAAAGCAGAGCTGTGCGGAAGCAGAGTTTCAGATGGTTCTGGAGGCTGAAGATGAGTGGGTTCAAGCACTTTTAGACTTCTCCTGTTATGAACTTTTTTTATTTTATTTCTGTGACGTTACGGCATGATTAACCGCATTCAGATCTGCTTCGCCTCATCCGGGTGGAGCGGTCCGCAGTCAGAAAGCCGCCGAAACCAAAAATCTTGAGAGTATCGCTTAGGAAACGATGGTTGTGCTGTCAACGCGGAGCGGGACGGTCGGGTTTTTTTTTTTTTTGTCAGCTCAACCTGGGAGAATCCGGGTTGCGGTACTTTTGTGAAGTACGGTCCGCTGTTTCTCTGATGTTACATCCTCAGCCATGCACTGTCTCTGTCTGTAAAAAACCCATACCTGCAGCCGATGTTTGCCACATGTCTGTCCTGATGTGCTTGTTGGAGCTGCTGTGTCGTCTGTCCTGATTGTCTCCTGTTCTCCTGTAAATCCTTCCTGAAAATGAACGTTTGATGTCCAGGCGGAGAGACGCTTTTTTTTTTTTAGGGAAACCTCTTTAGTTTGTTACGCACTTTAACAAACAACATTACTACTTCACGACGGTGAGCGGTTGGCTTCTCTGTAGCTAAACCTCATTCCATAAGGAGCCCGGATGGTCGGCTGGTATAATCATAAGTTATCCAAATATGAATGCTTACTGACACTATACATTAAATATTTAGCTACAAAAAGCACTAAAAGACTCTTTTTATTACCGTTTTACAAAGCTTTACTGGGCAGCGTTGCATTTCGGAGCCCCAAATGATATTTAGGAATGACCTTAATTATCCGACTATAACCATTGATAATCCATTCACTGCTGTAGGGGAGCTTCCCGCACTGCAAAAACAGAACTAAAAATAAGTTAAATTTTCTTAAAATAAGTGTATTTGTCCTTGATTTGAGCAGGTAAATAAGACTATTTGCCAATGGAATAAGATTTTTCCTCTTAAAATAGGAACAATTCATCTCCATCTTATTTCAAGTGCAGGATGTCTAATTATCTTATTTTAGGGGTAAAGATACTCATTCCATTGGCAGATAATCTTATTTACTGGCTCAAATCGAGGACAAATAGACTAACTTTTAAGAACATTTTACTTGTTTTTGCATCCGTTTTTGCAGTGCGTTGAGCCAAATCCACCCGATTTATATAAGGGATTATAAAATGTGGCAGTTTTGCTGGGAGAGACGCTTTCAGCGCTAACTTTAAAGATCGTCCGCTGAGTTCACAGTTTGCAGGTCTGCCCGCCTTTGCACTTTCTGTTATTGTGTCTTCGCCTGAATCCCAGGGACTCTGTGGGGACATCGATTAGACGACACGATCGGCCCTTTCTGCTGAGCCGTCGATACTTCTCAAAACGTCTCAGGACACCAGATATTGATTAGATCAGAGATGAAGATGTTACATTCTTGTCCTTTGTTGGCAAATTTGTTGTCCTGTGAACGGATGTGTACATTTGGACAGTGAAAATAAGGTTTGCAGTCCCCTCCGTCACGGCCTCCTCACTCGAGATGCACGGAGAAAAAGTTCAATTTTATAGCTTAATTATTATCAGTGACCGGCCGGGTCAGAAACTCCAGGTAAGAAAAACACTCTTTAGTGTGGCCACAGTTACTGAGGAAGAATGGTCAAAGTTTAGTGAGCTTAGCACGTTTTCCTCGTTACTGAGGCCTCCTCTCCATTCAGGCTGTGAGAGAGAGCAAAAACTGTGCAGATAACAGGAAGGCTAAGCGGAGTTCAGGCCAGAAACTCTACCCTCAGGAAGGTAGGCTGTGGTTCCTGTCGTTTTAAGCCAAATTAATGTTTTTAATGTGAACCAGATGAAAACCCCATTGAGATTAAAAGCTCCTTTGCCAACGGGACATGGAGAAAAAAAGTCTGCAGCACATTTTAAAGACTTACACATTTCAAAAGATAATTAGATCAAAACAGTCACACACTATTCAAAAGTACTGATTAAGATTTTTGAGAATGGCTCAGAAACGATTTTAAAGAAATAAGATCCACTATCTTGAGTTCAGACTGGAGATGACTCCGAATGCTTGGTTCCCGTTTTCCGTTGGAACGCGTGGAACAAGCGTCTGCTCCGCTGTAGCTGTGGACGGCTCACAGCAGGAGGGTAAAAAAAAAAGAAAAAAAAAAAAGAGTATTTTAAATCCTTTTATAAGATTTTAAAGAGCAATAGTTCTGGAGAGCAGAAATGGGCCCCTATATTCCGATCGGTGCATCTCTACCCTCAGCTGCAGACTCTGTTACATCAGGTGGATATGGATCATTTTAGGGGAACACGTTTCGCATATTGTTAGAGGTCATGAATTCAAAATTGACTCAAGGTTTCCCTTTTTAAAAAAAAAAAACTTTTCATTATTCCTCCCATGCAACTGTGAGATATTGCCCAGAAATCTGGCCGTCGGGGTCAGCAGGAACAACCACAGACCTTCAGGGGTAGATTTCCCCCATTAAGTGATGATTCAATTTAGATGAATTGGCTCCTGTGCGGATGATTGATTTGTTTTCTGACCTTGGCACGGAGCATCCCATCGGCTTCCTCCAAATGACAAATCACAACCAATTTGTACCCTCCCACAGGATTTAAGAAAAAGCAGCAGATGCAACAGAAACTGCAGCGGTGGGCCTTTTTTTAAATTTATTTATTTATTTTACTATAAATGGGAACAAATGTAGTCAATAAGTAGAGGAACCTGCAGCTCTTTTATCCCTCTGCGTCTTTTTTTTTGTGTTGCTCCTCGCTCCAGTTCAGACACCATCTGCAAACCAGACGGCTTCTTTCCGAACGAGTAGCGCGAATCCACCCACATTTGGCCTTAATGCTGGGATACTGCCATAGGAGATGAGGGGGTGCGCACCCAGCTCCTGTATTCTAAGCGTCACCGAACCATGCAGCTAGAATATTCACCACTCAGATTATTTTATGACGTATTTATTCAGCATCTATTGGAAGGCCACGTGTAGTCGGCCTGCCGCAGCGTCCCACGGCTCTGAATCCTGGCCGGAGCCGGGTCTCTGTCCACGCGCCCAACTTTATCCAGATGTTTCAGCGCATCTGACACCAGTGGGGCTGCTGGGAAGTGTAGTTCCGGTGAGCCTTTTTTTTTTCATTTTGTTTTGCTTGTTTTCTGCTTCTTCCTCTATCTACTAATCTTCTTTCTGTTGGATCCTGAAGCCTTATACGTGCTTCTGAGAAGAGGCCGACACCGAGGGGTGCGCTTGTTTTGTAACTCCTGGTGTTTACTGTCTGTGAAAGATGGGAAATCTACCCCCTATAGGGCTGAATGATTTTGGAAAATAATGTAATTGCGATTTATTTTCTTAATATTGCGAATTTATGCGATTTTTTTTTTTTTTTTTTTTTTTTTTTTTTTTTTTTTTTTTTTTTTTTTTTTTCCCCCCCAGTTTAATTTATCATGTGCTTTTAAATATATACAAACAACGAATCAATTTGTTTCCTTGCTGTGCGGATTATTTGGTAAAAGACCCACAGCATCTAAACTTGGAGCAGAAATGATTGCGTTCTGCCTACAATATATTTCAATCAAAATTGCAATTTTGACTTTTCTCTGCATTAACCACAAGCAACAAAAATGCCCTCTAAATAAAGATGTTTATAAACAAGGACTATTTAAAAAAAAGAATTTTTAATGTTTCTATTGATCAGAATATTATTCAAGATAACAGCTTTTAATTTAATTGGTCATCAATCCTTGTTGAACATAAAGTGCAAATTCCAACCAACAAGCAAGTCTATGTAATAAACTGATTGACCTGTACTGCTATGTATGATTATATAAACTCTAAAACAAGTAATAAAATTAGATTATCTCACTGCTGCAACTGTCTTCCCTTCCATGTGGAGGCAAACCCACTTCAAACATTTTACTGACACCTAATGGACGTGTCTAATTCCCTAATTGTTACATAGCCAAAAATTGCAGACTCTGCGATTTGGAAATTGCGGGTTTTTTTTTAAATCGCGATTATATTGAAAATGCGATTAATTGTTCAGCCCTACCGCCCTATTCGAAAGGAACTACAAAACAAGAACACTCAGCCATCTTGTTGCATGGGGGCTGTGACTGCCTTTGGTATTTTGTATACAGTGTACCTGTATGTATGTATGTATGTATATAGGTATGTATATATATTCTTGTCTCTGTCACGCTCTTCTCCTCCTGTGTGTTTTTGTCCTCCTGTGTCCAAAGTCTGCATTAATCTCCCAGATTAATTATTCATGTGCTCTTTATGTCCCCCTGTGAGTTTGACCTTGTCAGAAATGCGCCTGTTCTGTTCCGTTCTGTTCTTGCTTCATGTTCCCGAAGCTCTCCGAGTGTCGTCTTAACCTGGAGATGGTCGTTTCTTCTTCTTCTTCTTCTTTTTTCTTCCGTCCGTTAGACGAGCCTCCAGCTAATTCACCGTTTGAGTCATTGGCCCGTTTAGAGTCCGCCTTCTTCTGTTTACCACGTCTTAAAACGGTTGTCTGCGTTTCTAGAGGTTTGAAACGAAAGTTAACGAGAACCTTTGAAGTTAGAGACGCCGTCAGGCTGCTGTGACCCAGTGTTCAGCGAGCTGCGACCGTCATGGCGTTTCTGGCCTTGTCGTCTGAAAACTGTGGTTAGGTTCTAGATCGGCCCGTTTGCTAAGCTGTTACAGGAAATGAACTGTGCCTTTTTATCAATGTGTTCAGTGCGCGTAACGGTTTGATGTGGAGGTTTGAGGACCAGTGTCCTCTACATTCCTGTAGTAAGGATGCAAATGTCGGGTAGCTCAGCGACGCTTTAGCTGTTTCTGTGTCTTAGTGTGTCAGACCTGATAGCAGGAGGCTAGTAGCTGGTGTTTCTTTGTTATTCATGTGTGGAAGGACCTCAGAGCCGTTTAAAGGCCGATCCTCTTATTACCGCTGGTGTCTCAGACACAGAATGTTAACGGTCGACTTTTAGGCTGAACCCCGTTTCCTTCCTGTCGTGTTTTGAAATATTTCAATGAAAAAATGGGACATGCCACAAAGAAGTCGATGTGTCATCATCAATTTCCTACAAATAAAACATATGAGACCCCCAACAGGCTCAGAAATGGGGTCCAGCCTCGGCCGTCCACACGCTGGCAGCGCTAGATGTGTTAGAGGCTCTCAGAGCTGCTCAGGGTGCGAGTTAATGAGGAGAGACTTCTGGTACTCATCACTAACTCATCCACTCATCACTAACTCCTCACTCATCCATCTTCTCTGCTTCCTCCAGCCTGGTTAATTGGGGTCACTTTTATTTATTTTTTTATAGCTCCGCTCTCCTGTTCCCCAACACAGACTCTGAAACGCTGCGTCTGTCTCCTAACCTTCACTCACTGCTGTTTTCAGGTCTTGGAGCGACACAGAGAACTTCTACTCCAACGATCGCAGCATCCTGACTCTGTCGCCCATCGAGGCCAGCCGCTGTTGACTCCCGCCGCCGCCGCCGCCCTTAAAACACGCCTCCGGTGGGGGAGCGCGCCACCAATCAGCCGCCAGTCCTAATTACTCCCCCCTGGTACCGTTTTTTTATGAGCCCACTCCAGTTTAAAGTCAGGGACTCGGCTCTGTTGCACAGCCTGAACCTCTTCTGTGTCCCCGGGTCGGTCGTTTCTTAGAAAGACGAGCGTCAGAGGAACTGAAACGAGTCCGCCCGGTTGGCCGTAGCCCTTCGTGTCGGCAGATACAATCAGGACACGAGCAGGAAATATCAGATTCCAAGACTGCGAGTCCTGGAAGGTGAACCGAAGACACATTTTTTTTTTAAAAAGTCTCGGTTGTTCCCCGCGGAGATTTAGCTTGTTTGGTTTCTCTGAGCAGCTGCCAGACTCCTGAATCTTGGTGACACCTCCCACGTTCCGGTCTGTATTTTGTTTTTTTTCTACTAACGTCGACGACAATTGCTAAAGCACAGCTCAAAATGTTCAGGCAGGGAAAGTTTTAGACGATTCTTCCAGGAGTCCCTGAGCTGTCCGATCCACTGCTGCACCTTAAAATCCCCGTTCAGATCAGATCCTGTAGCGTCCGGAGGTTTCTGCTGAACCTGCAACTTAAACTCACCTGGTACCAAAGACCAAAGGCTCAAGACTGGAGTTTAAGGGTTTATTTTTGTGCCTGATTGTACAGAAGCCCGTATTGTTTAGTAGTTTTGTGTTCGTGTCTCTCCCCGGCGCGGAGCTCTGGAACGGGCCGGGTGTTTCTAAAAGCCATACACGTAGAAGAGGAGAATATATTTCTGATAATTCAGCTGCAGATAAAAGCTGCTAGAGCCTCTAGTTTCCTTGTACCTGTTCCCCCCCCAGAAAAAATGCCTTTTACTCCAGCAGCCTGGTGACCAAAAGCCTCTCAGCGTTACAGAAGCGCCCCGAGTAGCGCTTCAGTCGAGTTTAGGCCGGACAGAATCGAGCGTAGCGGCGAGAAGCTTCTGGAAAGCGGCGGCTGGAGTTCATCGAAGTAGACGGAAGAATGTTTGGTGTCCAGAGAAAATCCCTTCGGAAGGAGGGAAGAGCTGAGCGTTTGCACAAATCTCATGTCAGCGTCACATTTTCTGGGCTGTCGTTGCTTTTAAAAAAAAAAAAAAAAAGAAAAAGCCATTATGACCCGTCACCTTTTCAAGACCTCATTCACCTTCACCGCATGTGTTTCTGCTGTCCGTGTGTGAGTGAGTGTGTTGAAGTAGCTTTAGTGGCCCGCCGGGTCTCACGCTTCCTTCAGGTCGCTAAGCGAAGCATAGCGCTGCAAACCGGACGCCGGTGACCACGCAGCATGTCGGCGCGTCCAGGGAGAACGTGAAGTTAGAGCAAATCGCCCGTCGCATGGTTTAAAAAAAATGCTCCTCTGCAGCTCAGGACTGAATATATTAAGCTCCCATCTGTCAGTCTGTTGAATATTCTTGTTTATTATCTGTAAGGTGCACACAAAGGTGCAACTGAGGGTGGAAGTGTGTATTTATTGTAGCTGTAATTTTTTTTGTTGTTGTTGTTTTTCTTGCATATAAATGTTTCCATGATCACATTATGGCGTCGTGGAGTTTAAAGGTACATGTCCAGTTAATTATCCCCCACTGTTCCTCCACAGAGCTGTTTTCACTCAGATGATCTTTTAACCAGACGACCTCATACTTGCTTTTCTACCAGGACGGACCTTCATTCTTATGTTTGGGGGGGGGAGACGAGTTGATGCTGTTAAAATAAACTTCTCTGTTGTTTCATCGATCTTTTTCTGGGATGCCGTTGTATGAAGTCACCTGATTCTGTCATGTCTTTTTAACTCTGAAATTAAAACGGGGGGGAAAGTAGACTCGAAGTGAATCTTTACCTAACAGAGCCAGCTAAGACTGAGTTGCATCATGGGTATTGTAGTTGATATGAGCCACAGATTAAGCCTCTTGATCGTTTAGCTGCTTTGTTCGTCTTTGTTTTGACATTTTAGACTCAAATTTTAAACTCATTCACGGTGTTTAAACTTAATCTGATCTGCTTGGAGCTGTAGATATCACATGTAAATACTGTGGTCGAAAATATGGTATTCAAACGCATCCCAGTAAACAAAATTATCATCAAAAAGTGTAAAACATATTAAAAAAAGGGTACATTTGTTTAGATTCATTACAGAGTGATGCTTGAGAAAACCATTTCTGTTTCTTAGAAAGCTAAAATATTACCCAAGACCTGTGAATATAATTTTACTACAGAAAAGTTTGGGTTTAATTCAAACAATCATGAG
Source organism: Fundulus heteroclitus (assembly GCF_011125445.2). NCBI lineage: Eukaryota > Metazoa > Chordata > Actinopteri > Cyprinodontiformes > Fundulidae > Fundulus > Fundulus heteroclitus. The sequence continues at coordinate 3,085,313 of NC_046369.1, forward strand.
AACGCTTCTGTTCAGTCGTCCAGCATACAGTCGATGACACCCTCCATCCATTTGCCAACTAGTTGTGCTAAAAGCTCCATCCAAGCATATGTGGCTAAAGTTAAAAAGGTAAAACGTGCTTTGGGGATTACTGCAGCCTTGAGAAGACTGTGACTGAAAAGTGCCATATAAATAAACTTGCCTTACTGGAGACTTTTTCCTTCCAACCAACTTTCCCTTCACAGTGCTTGTACTAGACATTTTCTTTTGTTTTTGTTTTTTTGCAGCTACCTTTTATGTCTTATCGGTTTTGTCGATGGTGGCTGCAGCTCCCTGCTGGACAACTCGCACTAAAAAAAATCCTTTTCTTGGTCCGATGAGATGTTCTTCTGTGAAACGAACCAAACGAAACACCGTCTCTGCATCGGTAGCATTTCTGTTTCTAAGCTCCCGGCTCATTGAGGCTTTCTCTGCATTGCTTTGACATCTGTCGACAGTTTCGTGGACCTCGGGTGCATTTTAAACTCTTAAAAACATTTGCTGGCTCAGTTGTAGATTTAATTAGCCTATAGGTCTAAAATCTCCAGCCGGCCTTTTGCTGTTCCTCGGTTCCCTGTTGGTGACGGCTCTGTTTAAACTGTGGGTTCCCCTTTTATCGCAGCGTTTGCATACGGATGATGAAAAACTTGTATTGTTCCTCCTTTAATGAGGTAAACAGAAGTCCACCCAGATGTCTCACTGTTACAGTTTTATCTGTGTGTGGGGGGGACCTGCAGGTTAACGTGTTGCTCATGGGCCCGGGGGCAGTTCTCAGTATGTAGAACCGACACCGGGTTTGGACTGGTTCTGATCTCGGCATCTGGCAGCCATCTGGGTCACCGCTGATGTTCTGCATGATGATGGTCGCAGGAGATGGAGGAAGAGGGCCCGGAACCAGACCTCTCTGCCTGCAGACCTGACGCCCCCTTGTGGTCAGTGTGCGCAGAACTGAAAGTGCATCCTCATGATTAAATTGGATCGTTTTTGGGCTTCTCAGATTAATGCAGCAAAAAGCTTTTCCATTAGTGCCAAGTCGCATAGACACCAGGGATCTTTTTCACGCCTCCGGTCCAAACGGACGTGAAAACCAGACTCCGACTTGATTTCAGCAGCAGCTGAGTCCAGATCAGAACCCCCCCCCCCTCTCTGGGGTTTTATTGTTTTAATAGAAGCAGGAGATTGGGTCCAATAAATATTTAATCGTCTCGACATGCATCAGAAGCTTAATTAGATGCCCTAATCAAGCTGTTTGAAACATTAATTTTCAAATAAAGGTTTCCTTAATGAGATCAGAATAAATAAGAGTCAGCGTGAAAGTGTCAAAGCCATCAGTTCTGTGCAGCACGATGCATTCATGCTGCAGCAAACCTCCGCCGTCGCTCTCCTGCTCGATGTCTGTAAATCTCAGAGGTAAAAATTGTGTTCACGTTTTTATGAGAATGATCTTTGGGGTTTTTCATTTAAGGAAGGCGCGAGTCGCCAGGGGAGTGACATAAGAGGTGGGCTAATAAACTTCAGTCCTCTATTTTTGCCACTATTTTCTTTATATAAAAAACTCAGAAAATTTAAGCATGTTGAGTGGCTTCCAAAAGCATTGCTCCTTGAACTTTAATTGCACTCACGACCCCCCACCCCCCCGTGTATTTTATTGTAAAAGACTATAATTGTGAAGTGCATCGAAGATTATGTAAATAAATGAGGAAATTAGCTTCTCGGCAGGAGGAGGTCCTGACCCAGATAAACGTGCAGGCCGCTGGCCATCGATGGATCCACAGACCTACGCCGGTAAGTCAGGCAGGAGAGCAGCAGCCAAGAGGTGCGCCGGATCTCTGGAGGAGTTGTAGAGCTCCAGGTGGGAGAATCTGTTGACAGGACAACTTCCAGACATCCGCTCCACTAATCTGTTTTCTACGTGGCAAGAAGAAAGCTATAATGTATATAGTTTGCTACAAGCCCCACAGAAGACACTACAAACATGGAGGATGACTCTCTGGTCAGACTAGACTATGATCAAACTTTCTGATTTACATTCAGAACCGTGTGTGTGCAGTAAAACCAACACTGCACACCATGAACAAACCATACCCTCAGCTGTGGTGACAGCATCATGCTGTGGGATTAGAGTAGATGGGATAATTAATGGTGCTAAAAACAAGAGAATCTGCAGAAGCTGCAAAAAAAAAGTTTGACATCAGAGCAGCTCAATGTCGCCCTGAAGATCCAGCAAGACCAGGGGTCTGCAACCTGTGGCTCTTTACACCTTCAGCTTCGGCTCTTAAAAACTGCGGGGGCAAAAACTTGGTCAATGTTTCTAAATATAAAGGTAATATAAAATTGCTCGCTTTAGGATGCATTTAGTTCTGCAATATATGCAGAACATTTCCAGAAAGAAAGAAACTAATGCTGTGTAGAATATTTTACTATAGATAAATGAAGTATGTTTTTTCTCATTAGGTTGCAAACAACTTGCTTTTTCATCATTTTGATGCCATTTGCTATAAAAATCAAATGTCCAATTGAAGAAAATGTATTAAACATAAACATACTGTTGGTTAAATAAAAACTGTTAATCTTTAATTAAAAAAAAAATTTAAACAAATTTCCTATAGTATACTATAAAAAACAAGCTCTTAAGTAACTTTTGTGGCTCTAAACAAAATTTGTTTAGCGGGTTTAAGGGCATAAATGGCTCTGCGGGTTGTAAAGGTTGCTGACCCCTGGGCTAGACCTACAATGATTGGCCTAGTCAAAGTCCAGACTTAAACTTTCATAATATGTGACAATAAAAAAAAGCAATTTTACAAGAAAATGTATCAAAAACTTCAGCCTCTAAATGTGCAAAGCTGCTAGACAACACTTACCGCTGTAATATTAAAAAAAATAAATAAATAATATGGATTCAGGGGAGCTGAGAAATCTCATTTACCACTTAGTGCCTAACTATTACAAGATTTAAACAAAAGTGTCTCAAGTTTTGTGCAATGAAACAAAATCTAAGAAAAGTTAAAAGGGATACGAATCATTTTTCCAGACCCAGAAATCAATAATCAATTTATTCTAAATGACCAGAAGGCCGGGTGAAGAGTTCCCTCCACTATAAAAAAAAGAAAAAAAAAAGAAATACATTCTTACAATTTTACATAAACACCACAGAAGGCCGGGTATATTTAGAAAAAAAAAAAAAAAGATTTATTACAATATTTGACAAGTCTAACATTTTTAATCAGCTACAAACAATCCAGGGAATAGGAGTTACAGTTTTAGTCTAAAAGGCCTCGTAGCACACCGTTAGTTAGATCCGCTGCAGCTCAGACGTCTGCGTGAAACTCTTCTGTGGGCGGATTTAAACAGAAACAAACATCTGTCTGCTGAAAGCCGTCTGTGACCGACTTCTCCTGCTTTAGGGGTTATTTGGGGTCAGATCCGGCACAAGAAATGAGATATATGGGGAGAAAACATGTTGAACTAAATGAATCTGGAGTGTTCCCGCTACCATCCAAACAGCTTCGACGTACGCTGCAGGGTTGTGACATCTAGGTTACTAAATATCTGAGCTTAAAGTCTGCAGAGAGACTGGAAAAAAAACTTTTATTTCCAGAAAAATGACACAAGTTGTTGAGCCGCTTTAAACTTAGCAACAAACCACCTCTAAGAATGAAGATTTTAGGGTCGTTACATCTGGAGTTTGT